>NW_024870894.1:202500-330000 GCF_019054845.1 Dipodomys spectabilis | reverse complement strand
CCCACAGCCCATCCTGAGATCCTAGGACCTGAGTTCAAACATTGGGACCATCAAAAAAAAATGTAGAAGTGCTAGGAAGATGGCTCAGTAAACAGTGCTTGCCTTGCATATATAAGGCCCTGGGTTAGATTCCTCAGCACCATATAAGCAGAAAAACCTGGAAGTAGTCTTATGGCTCAACTGGTAGGGTGATAGCCTTGAGCTGAAGAGTTGAGGGACAGCACCCAGACCCAGAGTTCTGGCCCCCAAACTGAAAACAAAGGAGAAGGATAAAACTGGGAAGTTCCAGAAGGCAGGTTTATATGTTTTTTTTTTTTCTTTGCATTGCAACCATTTTGGTTCTAAATGACAGGGCCTGGAAAGTGTACGTGACCTTGCCCTGCTGAAGTTTGGTGGGCTATCAGGGTAGCCATAGCCAAAATCAGCAACCTAGGCCTGGGTGTGAATCCCAAGACTGCCACCTATGAATGGCAGGAGATCCTAAGAAATGCATTTTGATATATATCCATACAAATGGAATGTTGCAAAGTAATAATTACATTAGTAGTGTATGATTATATTATAAAATTATACACAATAATTATAGTATATTGACTAATTTTCAATTAATACTTTATTATGTATTCAACCATAATACTTAAATAAAGGAAGGAATAATTTATTGATAATTCGTAGTAATATAGTATATATAATTAATTAATATACAGACATACCTGTCTTGTTTTATACATACATATATATATGTACTTATATATGTATGTGTATATATATGTGTGTGTGTGTGTGTGTAACAATCTACATATCTATTTCTACACTTGACATTCCTGGGGCTCTGTGGTAGAGTGCTCGCCTAGTATGTATGAAGCCCTGGGATCCATTCCACAATATCACATGCACAGAATTAACAGCAAGTAGTGCTGTCATTCAAGAAGTGGAGCACTGCTGTTGAGCATGAAAGCTTAAGGATTGTGTTTAGGCCCTTACTCAGGCCCCAGGACTGGCACCAAAAACAAGTTAGAATATTCTGACTGCAAGTATAGAAGGCCAGGATTTCAAATACCTCATCACAGAGCAAGCTGCGAATCTGAAGCCGATGGATGCCACCTAACATGACTTAGCCAGAGGTCAACAGCTGCAACCCAGCACCATGGAACCAGGTGATGCTGGCTCACCCCTTGCTGCTTGGGGGATGATATCAGACACTGGTGGGTTGAAAACTCAGCCCTGACAGGAAGTCTGCGAGACTCTGAGCTGTGCCTCAAAATGGTAGAGCTCTAGCCTTGAGGAAAAGATCCTCGGACAGTACCTCCAAACTATGAGTGAAATCCCCGAGGCTGATGATACTCCCCACAAAAAAAACACCCCTCTAAACCGTAAGATGTTAACTTGTGTGGTTTGTGATGTGTATGTGAAAGAGTGGTGATACTGATGAAAGCACCTTAAATCTAAAGACAGTTTATACTATACAGCTATGTGATGAAACCTTCCTGGGGTGCTCGGTCCTGAGTCTTTCACGGGGTGCTGGATCATTCATGGGGTACTGTGTGCTGAGTCATTCACAGGGTGCTATGTGCTGAGTCCTTCACGAGTTGTATTCTTTCATCTGGTCCTTATAAGAGCTACACAAGTAAGATGATTTTTGCAAATGAATAAGTTGAGGCTCAGATATGTCCCCAAGGCAGGGCCAAATTTATGTATATATTTAGCTCTAGTGACGTCTCCTGCAGACAATTGTTTTGGTTTAATTTTCACCATCATGAACCTTGAACTCACAGCCTAGGTGCTGAATTTCTTCTTGGGCTTATGGCTAAAGTTCTACCATGCTGAGCCAAGGACCTCCTTGCAGCAAAGTGTCAGGGCTTAGGTGTCTTTAGCTGAGGTCTATCATCCTGTCTGCTCAGGAAGCTGAAGATCTTGGTTCAAAGCAATTTCAGATCATGGTCCAAAGCCAGCCTGGGCAGGAAATTCCTTGAGATGGTTATCTCCTAAAACCACCAGAAAGCCTGAAGGGGCCCTGTAGCTCAAGTGCTAGAGCGCTAGATTTGAGCTGAAGAGATGAGAGATAGCACCCAGGCCCAAACTTCAACTCCTCCAACTTACAAGAAAAGAAAGAAAGAAACCTGAAGTGGAGTGCTGGGAATTTTTCCTAGGGGTAGACTGCTTTGCATGTGTGAAACCCTGGGTTTGAATCCTCAGTACCACATCCATAGAAATGTTCCACATCCCTGAAATGGCACTGTGGCTCAAGTGGTAGAGTGCTGTCCTTGTACAGGAGAAACTCAGATACAGTGGTTAGGTCCTGAGTTCAAGCACCAGGACTGGTATATGCACACACACACACACACACACACACACACACACACACACACACACACACACGGAGGCATCGTTGCCAATAATGAATCATTTCATTAGGTATAGCTCCCTAATTGTCTACCAGGAGCACTCTTGAATTAATGGTAGCAGTTTGTTTCAACATTGAAACATAGTCTTATAAAGACAGGATGAGTGCAGGGGACTTGGCCTGCCCCGGGATGTGGCACAAATGAAGTTTTCCTGTCAAAACAGAGCACTGGGGAGAGAGAGAGCTTGGGGTAGAAAGAGGCCTTTTTCTCCTGACCTTCAGAGCCTGCCCACACTCATTCTCAGTAATTGGCCTGGATGAATTGTTTGTTACACAGCTGTACAGGAGTGAGGCCTTTTGTCTGCCTGTTCCAACAATGAAGCAGAGTTCCTCCAGCAGCCTTGGGTATGGAGAACCCCTCAGGCTACTCTGGGAACATTGAGGGTAACCCCGGAATATGCACTGTTTAGAAAGCACTGTCTGTGCTATGAAACCATTCTATTCAAAGCAAATTTCCTAGCTGGGTGCCTTTCTTCATAGAACCTCTGGATGTTCACTGATACAAATGCATGCATACATACTCAGACACATGGAGTTAATGGCTTTTTTGTAGCAGGTTCTGAGGCTTGAACTGTTAGCCTAGACATTTTCCCTGAGCTCCTTTTACTCAATGAACCATTTTATTGTGTCTTAAACCATGATTATGATAGCCTGGGATGCAGCTTCTATACCCACATATGATCCAGGGAACCTAGGACCCGAGTTCAACTCCCAGCACTGGCAAAAGTACATCAAACCAACAAAAATGGAGGAGGAAAAACCCAGGAAGTTTCACACAACAGTTTTACATTTGTTTCCTCAGCACTGTTACCCTCCTTGGTCTCAATGACTAGTCTTTTAATTGTATGTGACCTTGCATGACAAAAGCTGGAGGAGTATCAGTAAAGCCTGAGTCCAACCCAGATATGTAGGCCCTGAGTTCGATCCTGGGACTGCACCTACACACTGCCGAAGATCTAGGAAACTTGTTCCTATGTATTGGAACACTAATAAAATGTTTGAAATGTACTAATTGAATTACTAATTAGTTAGTCATTCTAGTATAAGATTGTATGTAATAAATATAGGTCATTGATTAATTCTTCATTAACTGTTCTACCGTGATTAATTAATAGAGGCATAATTTTAGACCGAATAATTGGTAGTAAAAGAATATATTAAAAATAAGATATAGACATCACTCTTTATATAGGGTTATACACTAGAATCTACATAAATGTATATCTGTCTGTATATATTTATGGATGTATATACATATGTAAATACACACAAAAATGCACACACACACACTGCAATCTAAACATCTATCTGTTTATATATTGGCCATTCCTAGGGCTTGATCTCAGGTCCTCAATTTTGCCTGCCAACTTCACTTGCATCAGACTACTCTGCTAACATTTAACCATTCATGAAGTGAATTCATGAGTTCAAGTCACAGAACTGCCAAAAACTTAATCCTGGTGGACAAAATAATTGTCCCACTTGTTTTCCTTATCAGTGAAAGTCCTAGGTCTCAGGAATGATCTAGAATACATAGGGAAATTTTTGTCTTATGTAATAGGATGCAAAAAATGGTATATATAATCATGCTCACTAAAATACATAAAAAAATTAATAAAACACAAAATAAAATGAATACACTAACCTTAATATGCAGTAAATATGTGTATGTAAATATAAACCATCTGTTAAAAATGTATATGTATATTATTCTTTTAAGTGCTAGGAATTGAATTCAGGCCCTAGGAACAGGCCTGGATTTCTTGTCTTCCAGCACGGTGAACTTCCCCATCCCCCACAGTGCTGCAGATTTACCCAGACCCTGAGTTCAATTCCCAGGCCTGGCAGAATAAAGGGCATGAATTTCAAGCCAAGGAGCCTCATAATATTTTAACTATTTTTAATGTATGAATATATGTACCTATTTATTTATTTTTATTTTGTCAAGCACAGAGCTTGAACTCAGGTCATGGCAATTCTGCCTCAGCTTTGATCATTCTAGGTTCGGGTGCAGCCACTGGACCCACAGCCGAACTTGGGTTTCTGGGCCCCAGAGGCTGACAGGAAAAAAATAATAATGCGACACAGGAAAAAAAAAAGGCAACTTGCAGATGGTTGCCAGTTTTACATTTGTTTGCTTTGCAAGATGACCATCCTGTGTGTGAATGACACATTTGAAAAATGTCGGTAACCTGGGTTCACTGAAGGCTGGTGGGCTACCAGGAAAGCCATAGGCCAACACGGCAACATAGGCCCTGTGTTGGAAGCCCCTTCCTGTCCTCTACCAATGGAGGGAGATCTTAAGAGTCTCATTCCTATTCATAGGAATACCGATGGAAGATTATGAATGGCAAGGTGGAATTGGTTGTTTCTGGATACTACTATACAATTAGACAGAGTGATTTTAGGAGGCCAATGGATATTAATGAGTTTTTTTAAACATTCAAAGAATATTATTACATGGACGCAATAGTTTCCAGACAGTGGATGATTTAATTAATACTTCATTAAGTATGAAAAGAATAATATTAATTATATGGAAGTATACTAAATATCCAAGAATTGGTAGAAATGTGGTCAATATAACTGAAGAATGTATAGACATCTCTGGCACTCTATAAAGATCTATATTTTATTTTGTAATACTATCTGCTTGTCAATCTGTTCTTATTTTGTCCATCCGTGGGGCTCGATCTCAGGTGCTGGAAATGACTGTCAGCTAAATATGCTCCAGGCTGGCATGCTGACACTCAGCCTTGTAGGCTGTGAGTTCAGATTCCAGCACTGACAAAAATTGAATCGTGTAGTAAGAAGTCCATGGTGACTCATGTTTTCCTTTTCTGTGAAAGTCCTGCATGTCAGGTGTGAAGTTCCATACATAGGCAAATCTATATCCTATGTAATAAATATTTCATGTGTAATAACCATCAATAAAATAAATGGTAAATAAATGAATAAAGCAAAAATAAAACGAATAACTATACTAAGTGCGATATGGGGGTCAGCTTCTGGGGCTCTATCTCAGGGCCTAGGAAAGGCCTGGCAGCTGAATTGGCTATAGGTTGCTATGCTGACCGTCACTCATTCATGAATTGAACCTTCTAGGCCCTGAGTTTAGATCCCAGCACTGCCAAAAATGTAATTGTGGAGTTTAGAAGCTGAGTGTGACACACATTTTCTTTTTCTTTGAAAGTGCTCAGTGTTAGGTAGAATGTATAATTCAGATGCAAATCTATATACTATGTAATAGGATGTCATAAATGGAAAAAATGACATAGGGGGAAGAATTGTCACTACAATTCTAATGACAGCTTGTTGAATAGAGCTATGTGCTGAGTCCTTCATAGGGTGCTCTGTGCTGAGTCCTTCATTGGGTGCTGGGCGCTGAGTCTTTCACAGAATGCTGTGTGCTGAGTCATGCAAAGAGTGCCATGTACTGTGTCCTTCACAGGGTGCATTCTTTCATCAGGTCCTTGTAAGAGTTCTACAACTGAGATGATTATGCAGACAAGAATATTAACTCTCAGATATGTCCCCATGGCAGGAAAAAAATTATATATTTCTGAAGAGTAATGAGTTGTCTCCTGCAGACAATTGTTTTGTTTTGTTTTTTCTCAGTCATGAACCTCGAACTAGGGGCCTGGGTGCTGCCCCTTACCTCTTGGCTCATGGTTAGCACTCCACCACGTGGAACCAAGGATCCCCTTGCAGCAGAGTTCACAGCCTAGGGGTCTATAGCTGAGGTTGTCATCCCGCCTTCTCAGGAAGCTGAGATTTGAGGATCTGGGTTCCAAACTATCCCAGGCACAAAAGGTACCATGAGCCTATTTTCTCCAATTGACCACTAAGAAACCTGAAGTTGAAGTTGGGTGTTTGTTGCTCATGCCTGTCATACTAACTACTCAGGAGGATAAGATACAAGGATCATGGTTAAAAGCTAGCCTGAGCTAGAAAGTCCTTGAGACACTTAGCTCTGATGGACCACCAGAAAAACTGAAATGGCGTTTTGGCTCAAGTGGTAGAGCACAAGACTTGAGCTAAAGAGCTCAGGGACAGCACCCAGGCCCAGATGTCAACTCCTACAATAACAACAACAAAAAGACAGAAACAAACTAACAAACCTGAAGTAAAGGGCTGAGAATGTGCCTTAGGAGTAAAGTGTTTTTCATATATGTAACCCTGGGTTTGATTTCTCAGGACATCACTAAAAAAAAAGCCTGAAGTAGCTCTGGCTCAAGTGGGAGAGGGCTATCCTTGTACAAGAGAAACTAGTTATAGTGCCCAGGTACAGTGCTCAGGTCCTCACGTCAACCTCAAGGAATGGTGTATGAGTCTGCGTGCATGTGCACGCACACACACACAAACACACACACACACACACACACACACACACACAGACTAGAATTGATGCTGTTACACAAAATGGTAAAACAACGGGCTTCTGGTACTGAGCTCATGGTCAGCACCCCAGGCTTGTTTTCAAATCCAATACCTAGCCACCCAGGGCTCAACTAGGAGAGATCAAAGGTTTCAAAACCTGATGAGATTCACCAGCCCTTGATGACAGGAAGCTTTGATATCAGATTTGTGCTTGGATTTCCCAGGCTTCCAGAATGCTAGAGAGGAATCATAGGACCATCATCGCTGTCAATGAAACATTTCATGAGGTTCAGAGCCCTAGTTTTCTGCAAGAAGGACTCCAGAATGTTATTGAACACTGTATCTGAACACCGGAATATAGTCTCACAAAGGCAGGATAAGTGCACAGGACTTGGCCTGCCATAGGAGGTGGCACAAATGAAGGCTCCCTGTCAGTGCTCTCCCTGAGCATTGGGGAGAGAGATAGTTTGGGGTACAAAGAGACCGTTTTCTCCTGACCTTCAGAGCCTGCCCAAAATCATCCTCACTATCTGACCCAGATGGAGTTGTTTGTTACACAGCTGTACAGGAGTGAGGGCTTTTGTCTGCCTGTCCATTCAATGAGAAAGACTTCTTCCAGCAGGCCTGGGATGCAGAGAAACCCTCAGTCTACCCTAGGAACAGTGATGGAAGCCCTGGATTGTACACTGTCATGAAAGCAGTCTCTGTTACGAGATCATTTTATTGAATACAAATTTCCTAGCTTGGTGCCATTCATCATAACTACTCTGGAGCTTCACCTATAGGAATACATCCATACATACCCAAAGACATGGAGGTACATGCTCTTTTTGAGTGGTCAGGTCCTGGGGTTGAGCTATGATCCTAAGCATTGTCTCTGAGCTCCTTTTGCTCAAGGGTAGTGCATTAAGCTTTCTGTGATCTCTTAGAAATAGTAGTGTCATGGACTTTCCTATGCTGACTGGATTCAAACTCAGGTTCTCTACATCTCAGACTCCTGAGGAGCTGGTTTTAAAGTGAGAAGCCACTGGTACATTCTTTCTTTTCTTCTTCACTTTTTAATCTGGAAAATCTGACTTCTTAACAGAGTCATTCCAATGGTTTGAATTTATAGGTTAACTACCCAATATTCACCATAGGTGCTTTCTCTAGGAAGGATTTTCTCTCTTCATCTTCTCATCTGGTCACAGGTTTGTAGCCAAATGTGACAAATGAGTGTCACAGGATTTGGGAGCAAATGTCCACAGGACATGCCAGTACTGTCAATTAGCATTGAGCTGCAGTGAATTTTCCTACTCAGGATGAGAGGACTGAAAGCTAGAGCAATCCCCATAGTGTCTGCATTGCTCCTTTTGCCTATAAAATGATCTAATGATTATGAGTGTTGTGTGTCTCCAACCTTAAGTATCTAGAACACACTAGAAGCATCTTCTTGTATCTCTTTTTCTCTAGTGCCTCTTGAAATTTAGATTAAGGGTTTGTGTGGAGGGGCTCCTCGGTGAATCCCTGAGGAAAGCCACTTGAAGACTCTTTGGGAGATTGCCGTTCAAAGTCAGCCTGAGCAGGAAGTCTGTCTGACTCTTATCTCTTAAAACACCAGAAAACTAGAAGTGAAGCAGTGGCCCAGAGGATAGAGCTCTAGCTTTGAGAGAGAAAGCTGAGCAGGAGACAGAGGCTAGACCAGGCAGGAAATCCTGGGAGGCAGTTATGTCCAATTAATGAACAGATGGCTGGAAATGGATCTGTGGTGGTGGTAAAGCCTCAGCCTTGGGAAAAACAGCTGAGGAATGCAGTGGGCCCTGTGTTCAAGTCCTGGGATAGGCACAAAATTTTTTCAAAAAGAGAAGGCCAAGTTTATGTATCAGTGTCCTACCTAGTTATGTGTGTATATTACTTCCCTGAGTGCAAACAGACCATATGCAATTCTTCTCCTTTTATTTACTGGTTTATTTTTCAGATATGCTCCTTGCGCATACTGCATCATTGCCTTCATTTCAGGCCGATGGCTTTTCTCTTCCAGGGTTCCAAGCCTGTGTCCTTATATGAAGCACACTGAAGCTCTCAGCAGCCTTTATTTACATTTTATTATGGGGTCAATGCAAGAATAGTCACAAATCAGGCAGGGGAAGAGAAGGTCAGGTTTCATAGAAGTAACCAGTATTCAGAAAATTAAACTTGGGGATGTAAAATGGCAGCATACTTATGTAAAAACTACCATTAAGGAAAAGATGAGTGGGCTGGGAATGTGGATTAGTGAAAGAGTGCTTGCCTAGCCTGCAAGAAGCCCTGGGTATGATTCCTTGGTAGCACACACACACACACACACACACACACACACACACACACACACACACACACACACAAAGCCAGGATTGGTGCTGTGGCTCAAGTTGTAGAGTGCTAAAGAGAGTGTCCTGGCCTTGAGTTCCACCCATGAACTGGCAAAGAGATACCTAGGTAGGTGGGTGGGTAGATAGATAGATACATACATACATACGTACGTACGTACGTACATACATACATACATACATTGATACATAGATACATAGATAGATACATAGATAAGAGATAGATAGGAGATGATAGATGAATCCGGGAAAGAAGGGAACAATTCCCAGTCATGAGGCCTTCTGCAGCATGCCAGGGCACCAGCATTGCCTTCACAAAACTACAGGGCAGGAAGACTGTCTGTTTCCCACTTCTCAGGCAGCAAAGGGCCCCAGAGTAAAAGGGCAGAGCTCGGTTCTAACTCAGAGGCATGGAAACAGAAAAGAAAGGGCCCTGCCTCTCCCTGGATTGGGGATTTGCATTAATGATGTGGAGAATGAAAGAAGGAGAAAGGACTGGCAGAGGTAGAAGAAGGGCCTTCAAATCTGACAGATGGAGAGTGAAAAACACACTCACGAAGTCCAGAGAGCAGTGTTTTTCTACTCTATTACTATGTCCCCCACTAAACTGGCTCTCTATTGTTAACCTAAAGATAGCCTGAGGCTCCCTTCACCTGAGGGAGGAAGGTTAATTAGTCATTGTTTGAAGAGGCTAAGAAAAGCTTGACTATAGTGTAACTCTAACAAATGTTTCAGGTTTCCCCCCATTGGTGGCTGTGCCTGGAATGATTGAAGTGGTTTTGCAGCTCACTTCCCTGTTGAATGTGTACATTCTGCCTCCTAATCCTGTAGGCCTGGTCTATGCATCTAGCCTGGCTTTTGAAATTGTTTTCTGCCTTAATTACAGTGTTACACTGGAGTTCTTCCTGCTAACATGGCTAGGGCTTGGATCCTGAGAACTTCATTTGAACCCATGATGGGTCAATAATGTTTCTTGATTCCATAGCTCAAGAACTCTAAGAACATTTAGAGTCTAAGTACCATGGGAAACACAGGAAGCTCTAGAACATCTGACCTTTCAGAAATGGAAGTCTGAGTGTCATAGACTTTTCTGCCCTGGCTGGCTTCACCCTGTGATCCTGAAACCTCATCCTCCTAAACTAGGGCAACGGGCCTGAGCTACTGGTGCTCTGCTAGGTTCAGAATTGTAATAACATTGACAATACAAATCAACTGCTTATCACAAAGGGCTTTGGGAGCATATTAAACCTTTCAACATTGGACCTTTCAGAACCATGTAGGACACAAAGTTACAATGCTAGAGTCTGAGAGGCAGGGAATATGGATGTCCTACACTTGAACCTTGAGCTCTGACTCCTATTCTGGTGTAAATCAGTGTTGATTTCCCAAAGAATGTTCTCTTAATTAACAAATAGGAAAAGTACTTTGATTAATCCTCACTTTTTTCCAATTGTTTGTCTCTAACTCAAGTCTGGGCACTGTCCCTGAGCCCATAAGCTCATGGCGAACACTCTAACACTTGAGCCGCAGCACCACACGGGGTCTTTTCGTGCTTCACTGGAGATAAGAGTCTAACAGGCTTTCCTTGCCTAGACTTTGAACTCAGCTTCCTGAGAATCAGCTTCCTGAGAATCTAAGTTTCCAGGTGTGAGCACTGGCATCTGGCCTATTGTTTTTGACAGTCCTGGGGCTTGATCTTAGAGCCTGGGTACTGTCTCTGAACTTCTTTTTCTCAAGGATAGCCACTTGAGCCACTCCACAGCTTCTGGCTTTTTTTGAGTATGTAGCACTGAGGTTTCAATCCCTGGCATTCATGCATGCTGAGCGAGCTCTTTACCACTAAGCCACATTTCTATCTCCACCCTTACAATTTTATCCCTCACTTTCGTATCCTCAAGAAAAGGCTTCTGACCATAAATCATCTAAATAAATCCCAATAGGAAGATAAACATACTTGGGCGAGACTCTAAACATGTGAATACTGTGACAAATGCTTCCATTTAATTATGTATTGTTTCAACACTTAATAAAATAGTAATGAAAAATGAGTCAATGTCCCAAATTATTGTGTATAATTTTATAATAGATGTGCAAAATGTAATAAATATTGTGTTTATAATAAATACAATAATCAATAAATGAGTAAAACAAAAATAAAATACAAAATCAATAATAAAAATCGTAATATGAAATTAACATACATATGTAATTATATATAATACATTACACATGCATAGAAATACTTTTTCCATTGCAGAACCTTCATTCAGTTCCTGGGAATTCTAGCATGAGTTTCTTTTCCTCAAGGACAATGAGCTTCGCCTTCACCCATGGGGCAAAAGAGTTACCTGGACGGTGTGCTCAAATCATAGCAATGGCAGAAATACTTGCCCCAGTTCCAATTTTTTTAATGGAAGTATCTATGTTTATTCAGTTCCCTACTGAACATTAAAAAAAGACAGTGCAGAATTTTTTACAGCTATTCACACAACCTTCCTTTACCTCCAAAGTGCTTGTCGGAGAACTATATTGTTTCTGTGTTTTGTACTTTTTTATTGTAAAAATGTTGTACATTGGGGATACAGTTACAAGAGCAAGGTAATGAGTATATTTCCTATTGAACATTGTTGATTCCTCCTTTGTTTTCAGCCTACCATTCCTTCCCTCCCATCTCCACAACTATTTTCCCCTAAGTCAGTGACTTAGTTTTTCATTTTTGTTTGGCATGGGATTTGAACTCAAGTAGTGGCAACTCTTCCCTGACATTACTACAGATTTACTAGGATCCTGAGTTCAAATCCCACACTAGGAAAGAAAACTAGTAGAAATTCCAAACCAGGAAGCTTTATTTTTTTTAATTTAGTTACTTAATTAATTAATTAATTAATTTGTTTATTTATTCTTTTTGGGGGGCAACCATGGGGCTTGACCTCAGGTCGTGGAAACTCTGCCTCAGCTTGGATCTCCCTAGGCTGGAGTGCAGTCTCCAGACACAGAGCCGATCGTGAGATCTTATGCCCAGAGGGCTTTCAGGAAGAAAAAAAAAGCTGGAAAGCACAAAAAGTGGCGAGCTGCAGAGGGCTGGGTTTTTTCAATTGTTCTCTTTGCACAGTGACCATCCTGGGTCTGAATGACAAGGCTGCAAAGTGGACCTGACCTGCCATTGCTGATGGCTGGTGGGCTATCAGTGTCAACATAGGCCCTGGGTTCAAATCCCAGTCCTGACACCAATGGCAGGAGATCACAAGAGACTCATTCCTATAAATAGGAGTGCTGATTGAAAGAGAAGTTCATGCATTTGTCTAATCTAAAATTGGATGCAATAATCCTAGAATGCTGATTGATCTTAATTAATAGTTTATTAAGCATGAAAAGAATAATATTCCTTCCGTGGTGGTATAATAAATACCTAGGAGTTGGTAGGAATGTAGTAGGTGTCATTCAATCGTAGATAGAGGGCTGGCACTCTTTACCAATATGTATTTATTTGTATACCACCGTCTGCCTATTCATGTATCGCTGTTTTGGCCAAACATGGGAGTCAATCTCAGTGCCTGGAAACCACCTGACAGCTTCATTGGCTAGAGGCTGCCATGCTCAAACTCACTCATTTATGAATTGGGCATGCTAGGCCCTGAGTTCAGATCCTTGCACTGCCAGGCATGATGGAGAACACATCTAAAATCTAGATGCTATGTGATAGGATGTAAACAATATAATGAATGGTATAGGTGTCATCAGAGTCAATAAAATAAATGGTAAATAAATGAATAGAACAAGAAATAAAATGAATAACCACAACAAACACAGTATGGACTGAACATCTGTATAGAAGTATAAATCCTATATTTAAAATGTATATAAGGAGTATCTTTTCCAGGCCTGAGGCTTGAATTCAGTCCTACTATGAGGAGGGAATGTCGGAAGATCCTGAGATACTGGTGTCTGGTCCTAGAAAGGGTCATGGAATGCTATCGATCCCATCGTTGACTGAGTAGTTATTGCATTATGTGAGTAGGAAATTATAGGTATGGGGTATAGATTATTTGTAAAGAAGAGTTGATGAAGCATGACAATAATCATCACAGTCATGAAATGGAGCCATCAGGAAAGATCCAAGAATCAGTAGTCACTCGGTAGATTGGATTCCATCACAGGTCACCATCTCTACTACTCTATACAAATATGTACTTATTGTATTCTACCCTCAGCTTATGAACGGATGACTATTGTGCCCCCCACTCTTCCCCCGTGGGGGGGGGCTCAATCTTAGGTCCTGGGAATGGCCTAGCTCCTTTGTGGCTCACAGGCTGGTTTGCTCATGTGGAACCATTTACCAATTGGTAAATCTGCCAAAAGATTCATCTTCATGTCAAAGTCAATTATTGCACCTGTTTTCCTTTCCTGTGCAAGTCCTGGGTCTCAACTATGATGGAGAATGCGTGGGCCACCCTGTGGCCATGGGAATAAGTTGTTATCCATGTCAGTCCAGTTATACCTGTCATCATATACTCAAGAAAATACACAATACATACATGAATAGCATACAAAATAAAGAGAATAACTACACTTGATGCACGATGCAGTCGACTCACGGATGTGGATACATATCCCATGTTTAAATGATGCATTGAGGAATATTTTGGCCTCCCTGGGGCTCAATCTCAGTTACTGGGAACGGCCCAGCTCCTTAGCGGCTCACAGTCTGGTGTGATCACGTGGATCCATTGGGCATTTGGGCCTCCTAGGCTCTGAGTTCGATTCCCAGCACTGCCAAAAATTCACCCTGATGTGAGAAGCCAGTTGTTGCACCTGATTTCCTATGCTGTGCAAGTTCTCGGTCTCACCTAGGATGGAAAATATATAGACAACTCTATGCTCATGGGAATAGGTTGTCATCCAGGTCACCAGCGTTATATCTGTCATTCTATACTCAAGAAAATACACAATACAGCCATGAATAAGACACAAAATAAAGAGAGTGACTACATCGAGCCCAAGATGATGCCCACCCATATTTGGAAATATAGATCTTCTGTTTAATTATGAATTTATGGCTATATTGGCTCCCACCAGGACTCCATCTCAGGTCCCAGGAATGGCCTATCTCCTTAGTGGCTCACAGGCTGCTGTGCTCACCAGGACCCATTCACCAATTGGGCCTGCTAGGCCTTGAGTTCGAATTCCTGCACTGCCAAAAGATTCATTCTGATGTGAGAAACCCAAGGTTGCACATTTTTTCCTGTCCTGTGAATGTCCTGGGTCTCATCAAGGATGGAGAATGCTATATCAGCAACTCTATAGATATGGGTACAAGTTGTCATCCATGTCAGTACAGTTATATCTGTCACCATACTCAATAAAATACAAAATAACATCCATGAATAAGACACAAAATAAAAAGAATAACTACACTGAATGCAAGATGCATACCACACCTGCAGGTAAAGACAGGTACTATGCTTAAAAAAGGTGAGCTTGCTATTTTGTCTAGTGCTGGGGTGTTAAATCAGGCCCTGGACCAGGCCTGACATTCTCGTCTTCAAGGATGGTGAGCTTCCCCTTCCTACACTATGCAACAGAGCTACCCAGACCTGAGTTCACATCCCAGCACTGACAAAAGATTCATCCTTATGTCAGAAGCCAGTTGTTGCACATGTTTTCCTCTCCCATGAAAGTCCTAGGTCTCAAGTAGGATGGAGAATGCATAGGCAACCCTATAACCATGGGAATGGGTCATCATCCATGTCAGCACATTTAGTATGCTGATATTGTGTCACCATACTTAGTAAAATATCTCCATGAATTATAGACAAAAAAGGAGAATTGCACTGAATACAAGATGCTGTACACACATGTATGTCAATAAAGATTCTATGTTTAAATTATGAATTTATGACTACAGTGGACCATTGTGGGGATCAATGTCAGATCCTGGGAATGGCCTACCTCTTTAGTTGCTCACAGGTTGGTATGTTCACCTTGACTTATTGGCCAATTGATCCTGCTAGGCCCTGAAATCAGACCGCAGTACTACCAACACGTGGATCACGGAGTAAGAAGCTGAGTGTGAAACTTGTTTTCCTTTTCTCTGAGAATCCTTGGTGTCAGGCCTGATGGAAAACATTTCTACAAATCTAGATGCTCTGTGATAGGATGTCATCAATGTAATAAACTGAATGGGTTTCATCATAGTAAAATCAACGGTAACTAAATGAATAAAACAAAAATACAAGGAACAACCACACCAAACATGTATGGACTGAACATCTATAGGTAAGTATAAATCCTATCTTTACAATGTTTATGAATAGTATGTTTTTTAGAGCTGGGGCTTGAATTCAGGACTAGTGAACAGGTCTCACTTTCTCATCTTCAAGTACAGTGATCTTCTCCTTCATCCACATTTCTGCAGATTTACCCAGATCCTGAGTTCAAATCTAAAGTCTGGAAGAATAAACAGTATGAATTGGCAGCCAGGGAGCTAATTTTTTTTTAATTTTACTTTTCTCAGTACGGCGCTTGAACTCAAGTCATCGTAACTCTGCCTCAGCTTCTATCACCCTATACTGGGGTGCAGCCACTGGACTCATAGCTGATACTGGGATCCTAACCCCCAGGCCTTTCAGGGAAAACAATGCACAGAAAAAATATGGTCTTTTTAAGTTTTCTTACTTTGCACGGTCACCCTCCTGGGGTACTTAACCTTGCATTGCTGAAGCCTGGCAGACTAACAGGGAAGCCATAAGCCCACGTGGCAACATAAGCCCTGATTTCGAATCCTTGTCCTGACACCAACCAATGACAGGAGATATTAAGAAACTGGTTCCCATCCATAGGAATAACAATGGAATGTTATCAATATCACGGTTGAATGAGTTGATCATGAATGATGCTCCTATAAAATTAGACTGCATCATTTCAGGAGGCTGATTCATTTTATTTATTATTTATGAAGCATTAAAAGAATATTATTACTTACAGGAGCACAATAATTTCATGGCACTGATTGATTTCATTAATAGTTTAAAGATGAAAACAATAACATTATTTACATGGAGGCATAATAAATACCCAGGAATTGCTAGGAATGTAGTCTATATAACTGAATAATGTATAGACATCTCTGGCACTCTATAAAGATATATATTTATTAACATACTACCATCTGCATGTCAATCTATTCTCATTTTGTTAACACCTGGGACACGATCTCAGGTCCTGGGAACTGCCTGTTCACTCAATTTGCCCCAGGATATCGTGTTGACACTCACCCATTCATGAATTTGGCCTTGTAGGCCATGAGTTCAGATGCCAGCACTCCCAAACAGTGAATCGTGAAGTAAGAAGCTGATGGTGACCCATGTTTTCCTTTTCTCTGAATGTCCTGGGTGTCAGGTATGAAGTGGAATACATATGCAGAATTATATCCTATGTAATCAATGTAATCAATGTTCTATGTGCCATAATAGTCAATAAAATAAATGGTCAATACATGAATAAAACAAAAAATAAAATAACTACACTGAACACAATATGGAGTCAACATATGTATACAAATATAAATCATATATATTAATTGTACATGAATAGGATGTTTTCTAATGGTGGTGATTGATTTCAGGCCTAAGGAACAGACTTGAATTTCTTGACTTCAAGGAGGCAAGCTTCCCCTTCTCACACAGTGCAACAGAGTTACCCAGACCATGAGTTCCAATCCCAGTCATGGCAAAAATAATGACACCTTTATACAGTCTGAGGCCCAATTCTTAGGTATTTCATTATACCTCCAGTTTATGAATGTGATTATTTAAATACTTCACAAAGTATAACTAAAATCGATCAGTGTCTTGTAATATAATTGTGCATAATTTTATCCTGGAATCATTCAATAACTGCGCATTAAATCATGACATATATCACATTCCATTGGTAATCATATGGATAGGAACAAGTTTCTTAGGATCTCCTGCCATTCGAACTGTGAGCTCTAGCTCCCACCACTTCAACCCAAGGATAGGGAACTCACGGGTCTGTCCAAGAACATCAGAAAGACCAATTATTAGGCAGGCACCAGTGGCTCTCTGCAATCCTCTTTGATACTTACAAGGCTGTGTTGTGAAGATCATGGTCAAAGTCACCCTAGGCAGGAAAGTCCTTGGGAACCCTGTCCAACATCAGTGTCAACAAAGCCAGAAGCCCTGTGGCTCCACTGTGGAGGGTGAGCCTTGAGCCAAAACAGCTCACAGACTGTGCCCAGATCCTGAGTTCAAAGTCCAGGAGTGGCAACAAACAGACATACACAACTATCAGTGCAGCCATACAGCTAAAGCAGGTCACCCTCTTGTCCCCAATTGAATTGGACAGAGTTCCATCAGAAAGGGCTGGGGGACCTGCTATCATCTTGACTCTGCCCATGATGCTGGCATCACAGGATTCCAGCCACACCTCCATTCTTTCATGTTTCTTTCTGACCAATGAGATACAAGAATGGTGGCCACGCCCATATTCCATGCTGCCCAGTAGCACCTAGATTCCCTCTGTTAGTTTATACCACTACCAGCAGTTGAGGAATGTAGAGGTGGCTGAGTGGTGAGCAAGAGACTCGATGTGACTTTGGAGTATAGTAGGAAATTGATGCACCAGCCCACTCCCTGGCCTCCTCCTTACCTTCCGGAGGTGGTGCCAGTTTCAATCCTCAGACAATGGTGCGCTGTCAGCTGACCTAAGGCCCCTACCAGGTCTCTGCCTCTGGTCCTCTGCTCTGGGCCCATATGTCCATAAGACTGCCACCATGGCTGCTTGCCCCACCTGGAGCAGACACCAACAGCTTCTTCCAGCAGCATAGGTGAGTGACTGCCCCAGCACCACTCCTACGCATGTCAGACACCCCTCTGGGGTACCATGACCCTCTGCTTGTTTCTCCTCCCTGGCTCTGAGAAGCCACCTTTCTGTTTTGGGCATTTCTAAAATAGAGACTCAATATATGCTCAGGCTGGGCTGGATTGAGGTCCTCCTATCTGTGACAGGTATGCTCCACCAGACCTGTCCTCTGTAATTGGAATGGTAGACATGTAGTGATATGCTCAGTCATAGGTTTTGATGGATTATACCAAACTCTTAGTCCACAGCAGCTGATTCTTGACCACTGGTGAAGCTCTGGGTAAGGCCTCAACCATCGGACCTCAGTCTCCTCACAGGAGAGTTGTGAGGAAACAATGGATTTATACAGAGGGATCTCTGTAGCACGGCTAAGCACAGAGGGAGCAGCCTTCAGGTATGGTTCTTAGCAATTCTGTGAGCATATGACCTGGAAAGGACTCACGTGGGGCCAGTTATTAATCGTGCAACAGGTGGGAATTATGAAACAAAACATGGCTATCTTTCATCATTTCCCTATCCCCATAAGGAAGGGGATCCTTCATTCTGTTGAGTTTTGCAGCTAGGGAAAACGAGGCACAGACAAGCCAGGTGACCTACTTATGACCTCAAGTTCACAGGAAGCTCAGCCTGAGGTCTCTACCATGCTTCCTAGGACAATGGGTGCTATTCAGTCCACTTCTTGTGGTGGGAAGTCCACATGTTGTTAGTCGTGGGGTTTGCACTCTAGGCCATGGGCGCCATCCCCAAGCTTCTCAGCTCAAGGCTAGTGCTCTACCACTTGAGCCAACAGAGCCTATTCCGGATTTCTGGTAGTTCTTTGGAGATAAGAGTCTCAGAGACGTTCCTGCCTGGGCTGGTATGAACCATGATCCTTATATCTCAGCTTCCTGTGTAGTTAGGATTAGAGTTCTGAGCCACTGGCACCAGACTTACGTGTAATTCTGACTTTCTTTCTCTCTCTCTCTCACAGGAACTGGTTGAATGGGTGCTGGAGGAGGTGGCAAAGCATCCCAATGTGGCTGGAACCCAAATTGGCTCTCTCATTCTGGAGCTGGTCTGGTCTGTGGGTCAGGAGCTGTCTGGCCTTGAGGAAAAAAAAAAAAGGTCAGGAATAATTCCGTATCCCTGAGTTTAAGCCTCTGGTCTGGCAAAAATAAAATTGGTTAGTAAATGCAAAATAAAGAACCCATACTTGGAATATAGAATTGTTCCTTCCATTCTGACACCTGACAATAGTCCCTAATTCATAGGCTTTACTTATATTAGGATACTGTGTTGAAAAAAAAGTTTTGTTCATTTGGTCACAGAAATTAATGCCAAGAATGTGCTTAGATGTCACGTGAAGATTAATTCTCGAAATTCAAAGATTCCGGGATTTTGTGTGGTGACTGCTAATCACAAAGAGAAGGGTAGTCTAAGTGATATTTGGAAATGTTTTTGGTCAATCATGACACCAAAACGGCAGAGTTGTGACAGAAGAGAAGGAATAAATGATAGTAACTAAGGTATAACAGAAACTTTTCTAGAGGACCATTTTTGGTTATTGAAGAACTAGTTATCAACTAGGCTTATTCCTCATTGCCTTTAGCATTCTAAATTTCTTAGGCTAGTTCTTAATTTCTGTGTGCTACATGTATCTCCTTCTATGCTATTTTTTCATACCTGATCTCCTTTGCTTTCTAAAAATCTCAGTCTTTTTGTATTTCTCTATGAAAATTTCCTGATACTAAATACACCTATGTAGAACACATGGGCAGCAAAGATGGTGCTGGGAGAGAGAGTGGGCAGAGCACAGTTGACCTTCCGATCAGTGCCTAACCAGCCAGTGAAGGCTTAGGTGCATGATAGGGTGTGACCTTGACAGTGATTGGTTCCTCTTCCTCCCTTGCCATGCCACCTGCCTTTTTTGACTTTAAAAAGGGGTGCTCTCTGTTTATAAACGAGTGTTCTACCTGCTGTATTTGGCTTCCCGCTGTGTCTGATTGTCTCCTGGGCTGAGGGAGGCTGGGGAACAGGTGAGCGCCCCACTTACCTTTCCTCGGACCAGTCCGTCTTTTGTGGGACAGACGAAGACCCAACATCTGGCGCCCAACGTGGGGCACGAAAGGAAAAGATACCAGCTGAGGCTAAGCGGTCCCTTGGGGTAAGTGAAACCCTAAATATGGATAATGCTATATCACAGAAAAAGGAGGAGGAGGCAACATTAGGCCTAGAAGTAGTACAGGAGGACTTGGGAAGTGAGAAGGAAAAGGAATGTGTCAAATCCGATCGAGAACACACTGAAACATGCACAGTGGAAGTCAAAACGAGTAAAAGTTACCCCCTCTGACCCAGCTGATACTGATGGTCCTAGGCCCCCTCCCTATTCCCCCAAATGGAGGGGAGGTATGGCGCCCTACAAGACCTGCAAGAGGGACTTGCAAGACCCAGACCCCTACCAACCTTCCATGGAGGAGCCGAGGGTTGGGAAAGTAACCTACTGGGAGACCTCCTCTGGAAAGGCAGGGCCACTCAAGAGCCCAGACTCTAGGCCACAGGATTCGCTTCCCCAAGTTTATCTGGTCAATCTGGCACCAGGAGCTAACAGGCCCTTGGAATGGTATCCATGGGAAGCTAAGGATCTTAAAGAGCGCCGCAAGGCGGTGGCAGAGGATGGCCCAAACTCTCCTTGGCCCAGATCCTATTACAGGACATTGCTTATCACCCATGTGTCCCTAAGGACGGGATGGATGTGGCCAAAGTCGTTCTAACTAGTTCTCAGTTTATTAAATGGTGTGCTTTCTTTAAGGAGGAATGCAGAGTGGGAGCAGAGAGTAACTGGCCGGCTCAACCCACAATACCTATTACTTATGTCATGTTAGCAGGGACGGGGGAAGCCTACTCCACCGGCATCCAACAGGCCGAAATACCTGGCCTGTACCATGACCAGGTGAGGCAGGCAAGACTTGCCGCATGGTACAAACTGGATTGATGGGCCTACTGAGTCCCCCATGGCAGGAGTGAGACAAAAACTGGGTGAGCCTCTACTTGATTTCATAGACCGAGTCCAACAGAGCATTCACTGCAAGCTATGGGCAGGGAACCTCCGAGATCAGTTTGTAAAGCTGCTGGTCTGGGAAGGGATGAATGCACACCACCGCATGGCCTGCACAGGATTGAGAGAGAGTTCCCTGAGCAGATGGGTGGTGGCCTCACAGGATGGGGGAATGCAACAGCACCAGTCCCAATCACTAGCTTTAGCTTTACAGGCTCAGACATCTGCAATGACTGAAGCTATTACTCAGGCGCTGGCAGCCCAGGGCCAAGGAACCCCAAGAGCATAGGGGAGAGGGACTTGTTTTAAATGTGGGCAGGAGGGGCACTTTAAGAGGGATTGTTTACAACAATCCCCTGCCAACTGGCCCATGGGCAAACCGCCCTCAATACCCTGCCCTAGGGGCAGGGAGGGATACAAGTTTGATTTAGATGGGAAGCCTTTAAATTTGGGGAGGGGCATCCTCTAGCCCTGTTAACTCAAGGAGTAACCCCCTCTGCTATGAGGCCCAGGCAGCCTCGTGGCAGGGCAGCCCAGGCCGATTGGACCATCCCCCTGGTGGATGGACTCCACCCTAAAATGAGTATTCTCATATGCGGAAAGAGGTTTCACAGCTTAATTGACACTGGGGCAGACCGAACCATACTCAGGGAGGAGGAAGTGCCCTTGGATTGGAAGCTTGCACCTGGGCCCCAGACATTGGGGGTAGGGTGCAACTCCCAGTCCAAAGAAATGGTTGCCCTTATGACATCGACTAGCCGAGATGGAGAACAGGGAAAGATACACCCTTTAGTGGCAAAGAACCTCACTGCCAATTTACTAGGGCAAGACATGCTAAGACAAATGGATGCCATGATCACTACAGACCATCGAGCATCCTATGATGATATCCTGGATGGGGAAGAAGCACAAAGGCTTAAACAGGATCTAGAAGGAGTTAAGGAAAGGGATTTTTTAAACTTTCATAATTACAGAGAAGAACATATGGGACCCGCTCAGGTGCACCGCCAATCCTAAAGGCCACTGCCCGCCGAGTACCTCCCATTAGGTGGAAGCCGGGAAGCCCAATCTGGGTGGAGCAGCGGCCATTGACCAAACCTAAACTTGAAGCCTTCCACCTTCTGGTGGAGGAACAAATAAACCTAGGGCATATTTGCCCTTCCATAAGTCCTTGGAGCACACCCATATTTGTTATTCAAAAAGCCTCCGGGCTTGGCATATGCTCCAAGACCTACCTAAGGTAAATGAAAGGATGGAGCTAGTAGGAACACCCCTAAGAGGCATGCCCTGGACTCCTGCTATACCTTCAGAATATACCTTGGTTGTGATTGATATTAAAGATTTTTTTTTCTATCCCTCTGCATCCAGATGACTGTGAGAAGTTTGCATTCTCTATACCTTCTCTTAATTTTTCCCAGCCTGATCGGAGGTTGGAATGGACAGTGCTGCCACAGGGAATGGCCAATAGCCCGGCCTTCTGCCAACAATACTTGGCCACAATTTTAGGGCCTGTGCTGGGTTCAGATACCTCCCTTGCCTATGCCTAAATGGATGATATAATTCTGGGGCACCGAGACCCGAGCTGCCTAGAGGGCCTTCTGGCCCAGGTTCTTGCCATATTAAAAAAAGGGGTTTTTACCATAGCCCTTAATCAAATTCAAAAGGTAGCTCCTTTTAAGGTGCTTGGGACCCACTTTACCTTGAATCAGGCCAGCCCCCTTAAGCCTTTGCTGGATATTCCAGCCTTTCTGACCTTAACCCAACTTCAGAGTCTTTTAGGGGAAATCAATTGGCTGTTGCCATGGGTTTCTGTCCCTAAAGATAGTCTTGTGCCCTTATTTGCCCTGTTAAAAGACAGGACGCCACAAGAAGTTATTACAATTACAGACAGCCATAGGGCAATATTTTTGCAGTTCCAAAAAGCCCTGGATAAATTTTCTCTAAAGAGGTATTCTATTAGTGAGACCATTTTTCCCTTTGGTTGTTTGCAGGTGTCACGTTAATTTCTGCAGTTTTATCTCAAAGTGGGGAGCCATTAGAGTGGGTTCATATTCCCCTGGGAGGCACACCTCGAGTGTACTCTCAAGCAGACCAACTTGCAGATGATATTGTGAAGGGAAGGACGCAAGCCCAAAGACATTATGGCCTTGACCCTCACTCCATTGTTTTTCCTTTTTGGATGGCATATGTTGAGTGGCTCACTCGAGCCAATGCTCGTCTTGCTCTCTCCTTAGAGGGGTTTCTAGGCCAAATTGACTGCCATTATGGGCCATCCAAATGGACTGTCATTTTATGGCGACTTCCCCTCAAAATGCCATCTCTATTTCCTTCTACGCCTATTCCTGGCACCCTCCATGTTTTTACTGATGGAGGTAAGGTAGGCTTTACATATGCAGCCTTTGAGGAGCAACAAAAGACTCCGAGCCAACAAAGATTTCAACCTTGTCAAGGGTCAGCACAATATAAAGAAATGCTGGTCATAATTATGGCCCTTCAGGACATTCAAAAACCATTTAATTTGTATTCTGATAGCCTATAAAACAAAAAAGGGGGAGTTAGCCCCCATATACATTTACAGAGAGCTTTGTTTACCATTAACATTTTAAATTTTTCAAAAGAGGCAACTAAATCCAGATTTCAGAAGCACTGGGGACAACTAAACCCGAAGCCCCAAGTGAAAGTCAGGTGGAAGGACCCCCTGACACAACAATGGAGAGGACCTGACCCCCCAGTTACTATGGGCAGGGGATTTGCATGCGTTTATCCCATAGGGGAGACAGCCCCCATTTGGATCCCTGCCAGGAGCCTTACATTTTTACCCATATCCTCTATACAAGAGGGTGCCTAAGAATAAGCTAACCAATAAGGAAAGGAAAATGGCCATGGCTGAGGCTTGTGTTTTAAAGTGAAAAGCCAGAAAGACAATTAGTAACCATCCCCAAGGGCAACCAGCCCTTGAGAAGCTCTTGTGTTCTCTAACAATTGCAGATGGCGATACTCCAGCTGTTGGCTATCCTGACTCTCCCAATCCTGGGAACAGCCCTAGGGAATCTGCATCAACCTCAACAGGTGACCTGGGCAGTGACCAACGCTGGCAATGCAGAAATCGTCAATAGCACCACAAAAGAAGCTGTCCCTTTGACCTGGTGGCCTGACCTTCATTTTGATCACCACCTTATGGACTTTAATATTTTTGTAGGAGTTAATTATTTTAATGTCACCTGTTTTAATTGTTCTTTTACTAATTGCTTTTATAGTGGCATTGAATCCATACTTATTGTTAAACAACCACCTTTTGTTATGCTTCCAGTTTAGATCTTGTCCAACCCCACAGGCAAATAGCTGGATTAAAAAATCCCCACCTCTGGACTCTGAAGTGGCAAAGACTGCTATCCCATCCTTCACTAGTGTTAAAGGGCTAGTAGTGACATTTCCTGGTTTAGTAATGCTTTTGCTGATGGTTTTTTCTATGCCTTCCTTGCATTATATGTGCACTACAAAACTCTCATGAGCTTAGCCAGCCAGTTATCAAGCTCCAAATGAATGAATTTCCACCCCCCAAGAGGAATCGCAACCAGAGACGGGTAAGAGGGTGTGTCAGTATGAGCAACCTAAGATAGGGCCTTCAGCTTCTCTCTGAAGAAGTTCCCGATGACGGGTAATGCAGACAAGGCGATCCACCCAACCTAAGACAGGTGGGTTCACTTCTTTAAACAAAGACGTGGGGGAGATGATGTTGTGAGCCATTGGGAGCTGACAGTAAAGCTCAAAGGTCATCTTGACCCCTGTGCTAGCTTAAAGGCATGCACAAAGAACTGGCTTACTTAAGAGACACCAGGTGCCCAGGAATTAATTGAACTGCTTCGGACATTTCTAACTGTGGTGGGACTAATGTTTATTACTGTGCTAGGTGGGGATGTGAGGTAACTGGGACGGGCTCTTGGATCATGCACAAGGGCCCTCCCTATCCTTGTCTGTCGATTCTCGACCCCCAGACTTGCCTGGAACCCCCTGTGTAGCCAATGCTATCCCTACCAATGTAATCCTGTTAAAACAACCTTTACAGAGGAGGGAAAAGCATAACTAACTGGGAGTTGGGTCTGCCATTAAAACAAAAAAAAGGGGGAATCTGTAGAGCACATGGGCAGCAAAGATGGCACTGGGAGAGAGTAGAGTGGGCAGAGCCCAATTGACCTTCCGATCAGGGCCTAACCAGCCAGTGTAGGCTTAGGTGCATGATAGGGTGTGACCTTGACAGTGATTGGTTCCTCTTCCTCCCTTGCCATGCCACCCGCCCTTTTTGGCTTTAAAAAGGGCAGCTCTCTGTTAATAAACGAGATTTCTACCTGCTGGATTTGGCTCCCTGCTGTGTCTGATTGTCTCCTGGGCTGAGGGAGGCTGGGGAACAGGTGAGCACCACACTTACCTTTCCTCCACCCTGTCCATCTTTCGTGGGATGGACGAAGACCCAACACACCTATACAAATGGCAGAGGATGCTAATGTAAGGGTCCCATAGGTTGAGTCATTAATGTAACAAAATGGCAAAAAGAGGATATATTTATTGCTAATTCAAATTTTCTGAAAAGCTGCAATGTCATCATTTGGTTCAAATTTTCATTCTTTGGCTACATAGTGTCATTCAGTGCACATAAATGCAAATATGAGCCAGGTCCTGGTGGTTCATGCCTGTAATCATGACTACTCAGGAAGTTGGGATCTGAGGATTGTGGTTCACAGCCAGCCTGGTCAGGACAGTCCAAGAGATCCTTATCTTTAATTAACCTCCAGAAACCTGGAAGTGGTGCTTTAGCTAAAGTGGTAGATCACTCAACTTGAGCTGAAGAGCATAGGGATAGCACCCAGGATCAGAGTTCAAGCCCCACAACCAACAAAAAAAGTGAAATATGACTTTAAATTTTCCCCAAAGGAACAACAAGATCTTCCCAAGCAGAAAAAATAATTCTAAAATGATTCAGTACACCTACTTCTGCTGAGTTACTTAAGTTATAGCTTTTTTTTTCTGGACATAGTCTTTTTTTAAAAATTGTCAAATATTAGGTTTATAATAAACTTCATCTAATATTTCTTGTTTCAAAAGAGAAATCTATGATGTCACTTAGCTGTCTTAATATCTTAGTTCAATGCCAACCCAGGCAGGAGAGTCTGTCAACCTCTTATCTCTAATTAAACACCAAAAAACCAGAAGTGGAATTTTGGCTCAAGGAGTAGTGTACTAGCTTTGGGGGCAGGTGTGCAGGAAAGACAATTGTTCAGGGACAGGCTCCAGCCTCTGGGTCAAGCCCCAGAACTAGCACAAACCAAACGAACAAACAAAGAAAAAAATCCCAGATATTTCTTTGAGACCCTCCTTAAAGGTGCACTAGTCTGAGAAGAGGCTACTTTTACTTATCATACTCACTGGATCCTGCTTTTTTGGAATCTTTATTGCTCTGGAGAACTCAGGACCAGACTAAAGGAATTGATCAATGGCTCCTGCAACAAGAGAATCATCTCAGGGGTGAAACATCCATCCATAAGACACTTTAAAACCTCCATGTCTTTGTTTCTTTGCTGTAGAACCCTTTTAAAACAATGTTATTTCCTTTTGTTCTATGCTGGACTTCACATGGCACATTATTTCTTTTTGTAATCCTCTCAACTAGAATTTTACAGAAAAGTTTTATATGAGTAGAGAACACAGTCAAAAAAGTCAGGGACAGAGTTTCCTTCAATCCTTGGGATTCTTTCCTTGTACAGTAAAAAGGAAAGCACAAGTTAACATGAACTTTGTCATTCCTCTATGTTCATTTCCTTTCCTGGGATCAGTTTCCACATCCAGTAGCAGTTACCTCCAGTAACAATAGATGGTGCTGCCTGAGTTATGATGAATGTTTTCTGGCTTCACTGAAATAACACAAGAACACCTTTGGACCTGAGGTAACACGTCTTTCAGAGATAACTTAGTAAAGAGAAAATATGAAATTTATGTTGCATATAAATACATTATCCATGAGTACATTGAGTTCAAACTTTGTAAGTTCTCTGTAAATTAAGGCAAATTTTAAATGGGAAGAAGGTTCTCAGATCATTCTTTTTTTGAGTGTATGTGTTGCGCATTATTTCCCAAGTGTACATGCATTAACAGTAAGGGAAACAATAGCAATAATAGGAGATAAAGAAGTTCTGTGTTTAAGTATAAGGGGTCAGTATACTATAAAAGACTCTACAAATAAGACAACATTGAAACAATAAAGCCAAGTCCAGTATTTCAATTTATGGGAGTGATATAGAGAAAACATTACTCCCAGGTGGCACACGAATTATGAGGGCACTCCCTTTCTAAATCATGCTTGCTAATAAATCAACTTTGTAGAAAGAAGAATGGAAGTATAATTCTGCTTCCAATGCAAGTCAGATATAAGAGCATGGACTTAACTGGAAAAAAACGTCCATCTCGAGAGAGCAGGGATTATACTAGCAATGAACTGGTGGCTAAGATGACATTTCTTTTTCTATCCTTTACTTATATATTTTTTTGTTGGTGGTCATCTTGGCAATTGAACTCTGGGCCTGGGCACTGTCCCTCTGCTATTCCACTCCAGGCTAATGCTCTACCACTTGAGCCACAGTGCTGCTTCCAGTTTTCTTCAGTTAATTGGAGAAAAGAGTCTCGGGGACTTTTCTACCTGGGCTGGCTTTGAACCCCAGTCCTCAGATCTCACCACCACCCAGCTTAGGATCACATTACTAACAGTGTACACTCAGCATATGTAATGTGTATGTTCATCTATCTTTATATGGATTCTTGAGTTAAAAATCTGGGCTGCAGTATAGACTTTACACTTATAAAAATGTTTGTAGTTTAAAAGTTGATTCTACGGGATAAATAAAACTTAAGAATGGAAAGGAGTCTGGGAAGTTCAGTTTACATCCAGCCTGGGCAGACCAGTTTTTGAGACACTATCTATAATTAACCAGCCAAAAGCTGGATTGGACAAATGGCTTAGGTGATGGAATATGAGTCATGAGCAAGAATGATGAATAAGAGCTTGAGGCTTTTGCATACATACATATTAAAATACACATACACAGAGAGGCACTTATATGTGCACACACAAATACACAAATGAAGCAACTCTCAGAATATGTAGAAAAGTTAGAAAACAATAGAAAATATGTCCTGAGTAAGACTAGAATCAAGTGATAATTTTTAAAATTAGAAAGTCTTCAAGTGAACTTTCTTCAAAAAAGTTTGAGAATATTATCTATGTTGGGACCAGAAATAGTAAGAGAGTCAAGTAATCCTTATAAAGGGGATCAGATTCATGGAGGAATGAATCAGAGACCCCCCAGGTGCATTTGAAAATGTTCGTATCCTGTGTCAAAGGTTAGAACATCTTTGAAAATAGTACATGAACAGTCTGAGAAGTCTAGTGGATAGTATCACTGGAGAAGTTCAGAATTGCTAGTCTGTATCTAGATTAAATAAACCAAGAAACTATGCCAAGGCAGTGTGATACAAGGCTAGAATTCTAGCACTCAGACTAAGACAGGAGATTAGAGAGTGGAATTACATAGTGATAGCTTCCTTGGACCAGTTAATATAATTTTGTTTTAATAAAACAAACCAAACAAGAAAGGAGTGCACAGTTGGAAGTTTGGGCTAATTTTGTCACTATGATTTGAGAAGTCAAGTTTCCTATTGCAATGCAACTCATATATAATCCTCAGTTGTGTTTTAAATGCTCTCTTCATTACAAATGGCTCATTATTTCCATGCAAAATTCCCATCCAAAGTTATCATAATTCTGTTGGATTCCAAAGAATTAATGAAGGATTACAAAAGCTTAAGCCCAGAGAAAAAGCAAAGTTTGACTAATGTAGGACTTTGTAGATCTTGCTAAATTAGAATTTAGATTTAAATTAAATGTTTTTAATTTCATATTCTATAGGAAACTACAAAATTCTTTTTAATAGAGGGTTTAATTGACAAATTCACAAATGATTCTTGCATTCTATTTGCGTAGAATATTCTTTCAAGTGAGTTGTAATTAGAACTTAGTTAACAGATAATTCTAACAGTTCATGTATGAAATGATAATGTGAATAATATAGACAGAGTTGCCAACACATAGATTATATAAATTTATAAATTTAGAAAGACAGCAATTTTTGAGGCTGTGATATAACATGCTATAAAAAGAATAATTTTGTGACATCTTCTTTCTTCTACCTGCATGTAACACAGGAAGCAATTTCCTTAATTAGGTACCTTTGTGTACAATGAAAAAAAATGCTTAGGTTTGGGGTTTGTTTTAGTTTTTGTTTTATTGGTTTGTCCTACGGCTTGAACTCTGGGCCTGGACACTGTCTCTGAGCATGTTTATGCTCAAGGCTCCTGCCCTCCCACTTCAATTTCAGTGCCACTTATGTCTGGCTTTTTCTGAGAAGTTTATTGGACATAAGAATCTAGGGAACATTCCTGACTGGGTGGGCTTTGAACTGTACTCTTCCGATCTTAACATCCTGAATATCTATGATAGTTAAAAAAGAATAAATATAAATAATATTTGCAAGTATTTTGATCTCAAGAATACCACTGGTGGAAAAATGATACAGCCCAGTTTATTGTGGTGTTCTTTCCAGAACACGAAGGGCAACACATTAGCAGAGGTGTAGTATTTTTTCACAATAGAGATAAGGTATTCATGATGTGAATTAAGGGAATTTTAAGGTGCACACTACATGTTGGAAACTGTTGGGCTAGGATGACTTTATGGCATAAATCTTGGGATTGATGATCATAGAAATAATAGCTTAATCTGATAAACAATTGCTTACTCTTGAAGAATTAATTATTAAGATGCTTCATTGTTTTATCCTCTACCACAATGTAGCTATTTTTCTGTTGACTTCTCAATCTGTAACATCCCATTGGAAACTGCATTTATTGCAGAATTTCATAACATGCAAACAGATATGGAAAGTTCAGAATTTGAAAATGAGTAGTTATCAGTCATAGGAATTTTGAAGAACACATATATTCTCTCCTCTTAGCAATGCATTTTCTTTCAAAATTTATGGGTTTCTATAGAATTACAATGTTTTTGGTTTTGGTATGAGAAAGTAATAAACTTATTCTTTTTTCAAAATAATGGCAAGTATATTGTGAAAATATTGTCTAGTTGGATTCAAGTTGATGGTCCTCTGATTAAAAAGGGGTAATTAATTCAAATTAGATGCCAAATAGTGTTGATTTTTAAAAAGTTACTACACAAAGAATAATATGTACTATACCAATACAGTGAAATTATATTTTATGCAGCTTATTTTTTAAATTTAATTTTATTGTCAAAGTGATGTACAGTGGGGTTGCAGTAATTGTAAGGTAGTGAATACATAACTTTTCAATATAGTTACCCCTCTCTCATTTTTCTCACAGTTTTCCTTCCCACCCAAACCCCTCAAAAGTTGTAATGTACATTTTCAACATATTGTCTTGTCTCGCCATTTTGTTGTTCATCTTCCCTTCCCTAATTAAGGTAAAGGTATACACAATACACAGGGTATCAAAATCAAATACAGCAGGGGATAAACTATAAGGGAAAACCCCAAAGAAAATAGAAATCACATAGTATATTAAAAACAGCAACTGCAAATAATATCTGTTTCCATATCTTGGAGTTCATTTTGCTCAGCATCAGCTTATATGATCATATATATGCATTACAAAACCACTGGAAAATAATATTTTCACCGACACTTTATCATGACAACAATATGTTAAGTGTTTTTGATGGTAAAGGTGGAATTAGGATTGGTGAATTCGCAATTCTGATAAAGGAATTTCAAAAAAGTTTAAAAATTGTGGTAGGTAAATTTTAACTGTTCAAACTTTTTAACAACTTAGCTTATTAAGAAAATTTAAAATTGCCTGGGAAAATAGGCTTTCATGCAAAGAAATCCATGGAGACTAAGCTGAGAGGGAGCAATGTGGGTGAAGATGGCTCATTTTCACAGTAAACAAACAAACCTCACAAACCTTGCTATAAATCCTGTAGGTTCCCATGAGAAATGTCTTTACCCAGAAAACATATTCTCACTGTGAAACAATGTTGTACTGGAATTTAAATTCAAATTTCTTTTTAAAAAGGCATCAAAATTTATGAATTGACCTTTAATTACCAAACAGTAATTCTCTGAAAAAAAATAATTTGGGTCAAAATATTTAGGGAGAAAGTGCCCTCCACAATGAAAGCAGGTATTGGGTATACACTTTTCTGATTAAAATACTTTCCACAATGTCTTTGCATGTGAAGCACTGAAACAAAGAAAAAAAATCTGATTGGATATCTTAAACCAAGGATTTCTCATTTCTAAGTAGCTCACAAAATATAATATCCTTATTAACATGACATAGTGAAGACTTCTCTTATTACATAAGCCAAAAAGTTTTGGGATCAGAAAATAATTGAGCAAATAAGAAAACACATTCTTAGAAGCTCTGGCTAAGCGTATTAATTTCAGCAGTAGAGGGATTCCAAAACTTTTTGAAATAGATTGTGTTAATATTTTTGCTACCTAAAGTGATTTTACAGAGCCTATTTGGCTCACTACAATGCAGAACAGATTGAGTGAAGACATGAAAATAAATTCCACATCCAAATAAAAAAGTTTAAAAAGAGAAACCAAGATGATGTAGCAGTGGGGGATGCCTTATAGTCCTTCAACTTCACTAGACTTGAAGCCAAGAAGCTGTGATTAATTGGAAATCAGGCAAGAGCTAAGAGGAGAACATAGAAGTAGGACAAAGAATTATTGTCCGTTGTAAGAGACACTGTCACAAGGTATGGATGATTTAACTCTATTCTTCTCCATACATCTTGTTGAGCAAATGCAAGACCAAGAGAAAAATAATCTATTGAAATAATTTTTTTTTTCTTGTTGGTCATGGGGCTTGAACTCTGGGCCTGGGCGCTGTCCCTCAGCTCTTCAGCTCAAGGCGAGTGCTCTACCACTTGAGCTACAGTGCCACTTCCGTCTATTGAAATAATTTTACAAAAAATATCTTCACTGTTCCTCATATGGTATCTAAGGGGAGTCTTTTTTTATTGTGAAAAAACTGTACAGAGGGGTTACAATTACATGGGCAAGATAATGAGTACATTTCTTATCAAGCATTGTAGCCTCCTCCTTTGTTTCCCCTTCCCATCCCTTCCCAGACTCCCCCCTCACCCAAGCCTCTCCCCACCCCCCCATCCCCCCACCAAAGTTGTAAAATTCATTTTCGACATGTCAACTTGTACTTCTCATTGTTGCAAAGGCCCAACTTGTATCTTTATTTAAACGACTTGTTTTTCCCTTCCCCTCCACAAATTATACCGACATCAAATACAGTGAAAGCAGGGGTTATACTGTGGGGGAGGGACATACAAAACAACAAAGAAATAATCTTATAAATGCATTGGAAACAAATGCATGAAATAAAAAAATTTAAATACATATCTTAGGGTTCATTTTCCTATCACCTTATCTGACCTTTTCTGCTTGACTCATACATATACTAACTAATGCAAATAAGGGAAACCATGGGACCTATGTTTCTTTGGGCTTGGCTTACTTCACTTCACATAATTTTTTCCAAGTCTAAGGAGAGTCTTAAGAGAGAAGATAAAAGTGGAGTATTCTTCGGTTTCCTCGAAGCATCTTGTTAGCAAAATATAACTTTGAGGTTAGAAGTTATTGAATCAAAAAGTGGTGGAGTCCTTATTTTTGTGGGCACTTTAAACACAAGAAGACTTTCACGGTAAAAGAAAAAGTATAGCTAAATATTTGTGATCACAGCTCCTTAGACTGTTTTTTCAGAGACAAAGTTTTACATTAGAGTTTGTCCTCATTAATATAGATGTTGGGTTTTCATGGCAACCAAATGAAAGGGTAAAGTTTAATGCACTCTCTTGGACAAGATAACAGCATGATAGAAAAAAATGGTAAATAAAATTTAGTGAATTAGTTTGACTAATTACTTTGCCAGAACAAAAAGGAAAAATATAATTCAAAATCACTTGACTTAAAAGAATGATGAAAGAGTAGTGAAGAGAGATGAGAGAAAATATAGAGGAGTGTTCTGTCTCCAGTATTGCAATGGGTTCTTGATCTTGTTTCTTCCAATCTATCTTCACAAGCTATCAAGTGTGGCTTAGGACTGGAGTATCCAGTGCAGAAAAAGAGAACTCAGCGAAGAAAATATTTGCAGCAGATGCAGGTGATTTATAACCTTAGACAATCTATTTAAATCTGTTCAAAATTCTCTGCTACCCCAAACTTCCCTCTTTGAACAGTTTTGTTTGCTTTTCCCAAGACTACCCTTCATTAAATATTTAAAATTTTGAGAGGTCATATTTATTCTATCTAGAGGTTGCTGTTTGCTTGTGATTTTTGTGTGTTTTTGTTTTTTGTTATGTTTTTAACTGAATTTCAAAATGTCGTGCAAGTGTATTACAATAAATATGTCTATCTAATTTTCCAATGCTCCTGGGTCAGAGTGACTCCTTCTATCATTCTCAACCAACCCCTTCTCCAAGATTTATTTCAGATTTACCACTTCTTTTGTCACATGTGTACATTGAGTATTCTAGGTGTACTTGCCCCTTGTTCCATTTTTCATTCATTCTGTGTTTTTACTATTATTCCTTTCTGGTTTCAACTTCCTGATAGTCATTCTGTTAAACTATCTGTTAATACTTTGAAAGGTTTATATACATTCCATGGAGTTTCAATCCTGCATATACTTGAACGTATGTCAGCTTATATTTCCATATTTCATTCATCTGCAATAATAATTTGCAAGATTGGAGATGTGATAATATTCTCATTCATTTGGAAGATTAATCTTTAGTCAAGAAGAAAGTTTAAAAATGCCTCAGAATACATTCCTAGCTACCAGTTTTTTCTTTAAATTTTATTTTATTTTATTTGAGAACATACTGTACAGAGGGGTTACAATTACATGGGCAGGATAATGCATACATTTCTTACCAAGCATTGAAGCCTCCTCCTTTGTTTACCCTTCACCTCCCTTCCCAGCCTCCCCCCTCCCCCCCACCCAATCATACCCTCCCTCCCCCCCCCACCGACATTGTAAAGCTGGTTTTGACATGACATTTTGTACTTCTCATTGTTGCAACAGGTCCATCTGAATCCTTAAACGACTTGTTTGTCCCCGTCTCCTCCACATGTTATACTGACATCAAATATAGTGAAAGCGGGGGTTACACTGTGGGGGAGGGACATACAAAGCAACAAAGAAATAATCTTATAAATGCATTAGAAACACATGCATGAAAGAAACAGAAACATTAAAATACATATTTGAGGGTTCGTTTTCCTAACATCACATTCTCTGACTTTTTCCGCTTGACCCATACCTATACTAGATATTGCAAATAAGGGAAACCATGGGACCTATGTTTCTTTGGGCCTGGCTTACTTCACTTAATATAATTTTTTCCAAGCCTTTCCATTTCCTAACAAATGGGGCAATGTCATTCTTTCTGATGGAGGCATAGAATTGCATTGTGTATATATACCACATCTTCTTGATCCATTCATCTACTGAGGGGCATCTGGGTTGGTTCCATATCTTAGCTATGGTAAATAATGCTGCAATAAACATAGTTGTGCTGGTAGCTTTAGTGTGGCCTTGTTTGTGATCATTTAGGTAAATGCCCAAAAGTGGGATTGCTGGGTCATTGGGGAGCTCTATGTGGCGTCTTTTGAGGAACCTCCATACTGCTTTCCAAAGTGGTTGAACAAGTTTACATTCCCACCAACAATGCAGTAAGGTTCCTTTCTGTCCACATCCCCTCCAGCATCTGTTGTTGTTAGAATTCTTGATTTTTGCTGTTCTAACTGGAGTGAGGTGATATCTCAATGTTGTTTTGATTTGCATTTCTTTTATGGCTAGGGATGTTGAACATTTCTTCATGTGTCTATTGGCCATCCTTCTTTCTTCTTCAGAGAAGCTTCTCTTTAAGTGTTTCGCCCACTTACTTATTGGGCAGTTGTTTCTTTGAGGATTTGTTGTTGGGTGGTTTAATTTTTTGAGTTCCAAGTATATTTTAGATAAGAGACCCTTGTCCGTTGTATGGCTAGTAAAGATCTTCTCCCAGTCCGTGGGCTTTCTATTGATCTTGCTAGCTATGTCATTTGCCCTGCAGAAGCTCTGCAATCTTATACAATCCCATTTGTCCAACCTTTCTTTGACTTGTTGTGTTTCCGGGTCTCTATTTAGAAAATTTCGGTCTGAGCCAAGGAGACCCAGGGTTTCTCCTATTCCATCCTGTAATGTTTTCAGAGTGTCTGCTTTGAGTTCAAGGTCTTTGATCCATTAGGAGTTGATTCTGGTGCAGGGTGATATATAAGGATCTAGCTTTAGTTTTCTACATGTAGTTAACCAGTTTTGCCAGCACCATTTACTGAAGAGGCTGTCTGTCTTCCATTCTATTGTTTTAGCTCCCTTATCGAAGATTAGATGGCTATAGGTCTGTAGGTTCATTTCTGGGTTTTCAATTCTATTCCATTGGTCCTGAGGTCTGTTCTTATGCCAATACCAAGCTGTTTTGATTACTATGGCTTTATAGTAGAGTTTGAAATTTGGTATTGATATTCCTCCAGCAGTGTTCTTTCCGTTGAGGAGCGTTTTTGCTATTCGGGGTCTTTTATTGTTCCATATGAATTTTTGGATTGCCTCTTCTATTTCCTTGAAGAATGAGGGTGGAATTTTGATAGGTATTGCGTTGAATTTGTAGATAGCCTTGGGAAGTATTGCCATTTTCACGATGCTAATCTTTCCAATCCAGGAGCATGGGAGGTTTTGCCATTTTTTAAGTTCTGTGTTGATTTCCTTTTTCAAGATTTTAAAGTTTTCATCATAGAGGTCCTTCACTTCTTTAGTTAAGTTAATTCCTAGGTATTTTATTTTTTGTGGGGCTATTACAAATGGAGTTGCTTTCCTAATTTCAGCCCCTCTTTTTGCATTGTTGGCATACAGAAAAGCCATTGATTTTTGAGGGTTTATTTTATAACCTGCTACTTTGCCAAAGTTTTGAATCAGCTTGAGTAATTTGGGAGTGGAGTCTATGGGATTCTTTAAATACAAGATCATGTCATCTGCAAAGAGGGAGAGTTTTATTTCTTCTTTCCCTATTTGGATCCCCTTTATGTCTGCATCTTGTCTTATTGCTGTAGCTAGGCATTCTAATACTAGATTGAAGAGAAGTGGAGAGAGTGGGCATCCTTGTCTTGTTCCTGAGTTAAGAGGAAATGGCTTTAGTTTTTCACCATTGAGTATAATGCTGGCTGTAGGTTTGTCATATACAGCCTTTATTGTATTGAGGAATGTTCCATGGATTCCTAATTTTTCCAAAACCTTCATTAGGAAGGGGTGTTGGATCTTGTCGAATGCTTTTTCTGCGTCTATTGAGATAACCATGTGGTTCTTATTCTTGCTCCTGTTGATGTGATGAATAATATTAATTGATTTGCGTATATTGAACCAGCTTTGCATCCCTGAAATGAATCCTGTTTGATCGTGGTGTATGATTTTTTGGATGAATTGTTGAAGTCGGTTGGCCAAAATTTTGTTGAGAAGTTTTGCATCAATGTTCATCAAAGAAATGGGTCTATAGTTCTCTTTCTTTGATGAGTCCCTGCCTGGTTTTGGGATGAGGGTTATAATGGCTTCATAGAATGTGTTCGGTAGTGAGCTTTCTCTTTCAATTTCATTGAAGAGTTGGAGGAGAAATGGTGTGAGCTCTGCTTTTAAGGCCTTCTAAAATTCCACTGTAAAACCATCTGGTCCTGGACTTTTCTTAGCTGGGAGGTCTCTTATTGCTGTTTCTATTTCAATGCTTGATATGGGCCTGTTAAGATAGTTTAACTCATCTTGGTTTAGTTTTGGCATGTCAATATTTGCTAGGAAGAGGTCCATTTCTGTCAAGTTCTCAAACTTATTAGCATAAAGTTTTGAGAAGTATTCCCTTATAATGTTCTGAATCTTGCTTGTTTCCGTGGTGATGTTTCCATTCTCATCTCTGAGTTTATTAATTTGGGTGTGCTCTCTTCTTTTTCTGATAAGATTTGCTAAGGGTCTGTCAATTTTGTTAAGTTTTTCGAAGAACCAACTCTTTGTTTTGTTGATTCTTTCTATAGTTTTTTTGGATTCTAATTCACTTAATTCTGATTTAATTTTGATTATTTCTTTCCATCTACTGGATTGGGGTTTATCTTGCTGCTCTTTTTCAAGGAGGTTTAGATGTGTCATTAAATTGTTAGTTTCAGATCTTTCCAATTTGTTGATGTAGGAGCTCAGAGCTGTAAACTTGCCTCTGACTACAGTCTTTGCTGTGTCCCAGAGGAGCTGGTATTTTGTGTGTTCATTTTTGTTGAATAGCATGAACATTTGAATTTCCTTTCTAGTCTCTTCCATGACCCACTCATGATTCAGCAGTGTGTTGTTCAGCCTCCATGTGATACCGGACTTTCTTTGGTGGCTTTTGGTGTTGAGTTCTAATTTTATTCCCTTGTGGTCAGAGAGAATGCAAGGTATAACTTCAATGTTTCTGAATTTAGACAAGTTTGCTTTGTGGCCTAAAATGTGGTCTATTTTAGAAAACGTTCCATGTGCTGCTGAGAAAAACGTGTATTCCGATGCTGCTGGGTGAAATGTTCGGTAAATGTCTGTTAAGTCTAGTTGATCTATGCAGCTGTTTAGATCTGCGGTTTCTCTGTTGAGTTTTTGCCGAGTTGATGTATCTAGTGGGGAGAGTGGTGTGTTAAAATCCCCAACAAGTAATGTCTTTGGATCTATATGGGATTTGAGGGAAAGTAGTGTTTCTTTGATAAATTTGGGTGCTCCATTGTTTGGCGAATATATATTTAGAATTGTAATATCCTCCTGAAGGAGAGATCCTTTAATTAGTATGTAGCGACCTTCTTTATCTCTTTTCACGAATTTTAATTTGAAGTCTATTTTATCTGATATTAGGATTGCAACTCCCGCCTGTTTATGCGGTCCGTTTGCTTGTTAGATTTTGTTCCAGCCTTTAACATTGAAAATGTGTTTGTTTTTACGGGCAAGATGTGACTCCTGCAGGCAGCAGATAGAAGGGTCTTGTTTTTTAATCCAACTAGACAGTCTATGTCGCTTAATTGGAGAGTTCAGTCCGTTAACATTAAGAGATAGGACTGAGAGGTATTTGGGAGTTCCTGCCATGTTATCTACCTTCTTGGGGGCTGCGAAAACTGGGTTCTTCCTATGGTTCTTGGCTTCTCAGTTTGGGTGCAGTTTCTTGGCCTTTATTGCGGTCTTGTTGGTTTTCTATGTGTAGGACATCTTTAAGAATCTTTTGTAGGGCTGGTTTGGTGGAGATGTATTGTTTCAATTTTTCTTTGCTATGGAAGGTTTTTATTTGGCCTTCAGTTATGAAGGAGAGTTTAGCTGGGTACAGTATTCTTGGTTGATAGTTGTTTGTTTTTAGGGCATGGCATACATCATTCCAGGCTCTTCTTGCTTTGATTGTCTCTGCTGAGAAATCTGAGGTGTTTCTAATTGGTTTCCCTTTATAAGTGATTACCCTTTTCTCTCTGACAGCTTTAAGGATCTTTTCCTTGTTCTGAGTTGATCCTGTGTGGATTATAATGTGGCGGTGGGATGTCCTATTCTGGTCTGGTCTATTTGGGGTTCTAAAGGCTTCTTGTATCTGGACAGGCCTATCTTTTTGCATGTTTGGGAAGTTCTGTGCTAGGATCCTGTTAAACAAATTTCCTAGACCATTAACTTCTGTTTCTAGGTGCTCCTCTACACCCATTATCTTTAGATTAGGCCTTCTGATGGTGTCTTCCAGGTGTTAGATAGATCTATCATATTTCTTGGACTTGTCTTGGATGGTTGTATGTTCTTTCTCTATAATATCTAGGCTGTCTTCAATCCCTGAGATTCGATCTTCTGCATGGTCTAACTTGCTGTCAAGACTCTCTACTTTGTTTTTTATCTCTTTTCCTTCTAGTTGGTCAGCTTTGATGGCTTCAAGTTCTTTGTTGAAGCTCTGTTTTAGGTCTTGTATGAATTTCTTTACTTCCTTAATTTGGTGTTCAGTGTTTGTCCTCAAATCACTTAGTTGATTGGTTATGGTTTCTTTGGGCTCCCATTCCTTCTGTTGGGTTCCATTCAGCATTCCCTTTGTGGTCTCCCTGACTTCCTTCAGCTCTTTGTTAATGGATTCCATGAATGCCTTTAGTGATCTTTGTGTGTTCTCTACCTGGTCTCTCAATTCCTGTATTTCTCTTTGATTAGCTTCCTCCCGTTCGTGGGATTCCTGCAGATCTCTTTGAGTGTTCTCAGCCTGCTCACGCCATTCCTTCCTTTCTCTTTGAGTATTCTCAAGTTGTTCACACAAATCCTGTATCAGTTTTTGAGTAGCTTCCTCACGCTTATGATATTCCTGTATAAACTTCTGGGATGCCTCCTCTCTCTCCCTATCATGCTCATACAGAGTCCTTTGTACGTTGTCAAACTTTTCATTTATCATGTTTGCCAGCAGTGTTTGTAGAGCTGTTTGGGAACTCTCCTCTGGATTATTCATTATCTGTTCTAACCCCTGATTATCAAGATTGGGAATTGAGATACCCGAATTTGCCATTTTTCTTGTGTTTTTCCGGCTTACTCTGCCCATTTGAGATGAAGATAGCACCAGTTTTGTGCTAGAACACTATCTTAAGGCAACCATCAACCAAAGTTTGCATTTGTACAGTCAATAGTCTACAGATACAATCTAATTCAACAGATACATCTATTCGACATCAAACAACTATATGTTAAAGGGCTTCGAACCACAGAGAGGAATTTGGAAAACCAGGGATTATTAGGGTTAGGGAGAGATGTGGGTAAAAAATAGGTGTGGGGAGGCACAGGGAGAGTTAACTATGTCCTAATCACAATGCAGGAAATAGGTTGGGTAGGTTGCAAGTAGAGAAAGAAAGAAAAAAAGAAGAAAGGGAAAGGGAAAGGGGAATGAAAAGAGACCAGAAAAAAAAATAGAAACGTAAAAATTAATGTTATTTTAGAGATTAAAAGACCATCTATTTATAGAGGAATATGAATATGTTGAGAGAAAGGGAGGGACATAGAGGAGATGTGAAAAACTTTAAAAAAATGCTTAAAATATTATATAGGTATAAAGAGGTAGTACGGCTATTAATGAATTTAAGTCTCAGAGGTTTTGAATTGAGTAATAAGTTTGTGGATTAAGTGTGTACACAATGGGGGATAGGGTCTACTGCTTAACTACGGGTTTATCTGAGGATGTGCAGGACAAGAGTTAAGTCACATAAAGAAGAACAAAGAGGAAAAGATGGAAAGGATAGGAAAGTGAGAAGAAAAGATCAGAAGTTCAGTAGAGCTAGACAAAAAACAAAAAGATAATTTAGAATGAAAGAAAAAGAGAAAGAAGACAAGAAAAGAAAGGAAAACACACATTCACGTATTCCTAAATTAAAAATTATAAGAGGAGAAAAAAAAAAAGTTAATGGAAACCAATTATTTTTTCAGGTGAGGCAAAAATTAAAGATTAATAAAAGTTTTAGAAAAGCAAAAAAAATTTTTTATATATGTAAGGTAACAAAAAACGAAAAAAAAAAACAAAACAAAAAAAAGAAAAGAAAAGAAGAAGAAGAAAAATAAAAGTTCTTTGATTTTTTTTTTTGGGGGGGAGGGGTGGGAAGAGTCCTGTATCTCCCTTTTGTCTGTAACCAGAGTCTGGTTGGAGTCTCTGGTCAGCTTGAGGTCCTTTGTCTTGATTGGTTTCTTAACTCAGTTTGTTGGAACAGGCAGAAAAATGCTCTGCTTTACCCAAGATTTTGAGATCCCCCTCCCAGGTTAGTTTACTGGGAGGGTGATCTGCTTTGAGAATCACAAAAGAGGGGGATGCAGTGATGAGGCTAGTTTCTGGGTAGAGTTGAGGCCTTTCAACAAACAATAGCTTTTCCCTGGAGCTATTTTGTGAAAAAAACTCACAGCACCCAGCCTGGAGCCATTCTCAGGGCTTCCGTTTTTCAATTGATTGTGGTGGCTGCTAGAGGGAGGGGCAGCCTCTGGCTCTGGTTACCCGGTGAGGAGAGCCACTCCAATGGCTGGCGCCTGAGCTGGGTGACTTTTCCCTGGATGGAACTGAGTCTGTGAGGTCACTTCGCCGTTAAGTTCTTGTGACCTGCTAAATGACTAGTTTTATTCCAAGGCCTGAGCTGGAGCTAGCCGCTCCTCCGAGCTTTGTCGGTATCCAAGATGGAGATCACCGGTGCTGGGGGAGGAGGGGTGGCCTTCCCTCCTCTGCTCCCTGAGAAGGAGTGAGGAAGTCGGGCTTCTACTCACGCCGAGTCTTGGATCCTGGGTAGTCTCTGGTCTGCAAAGTGCAGGATGAAGTTGTCCGCTCCTTGTCGGTTCTTGCTGGTGTTGAGTAGAATCCGCTCGTCCTCTGCGTCTGGCTCCTTCGTCCCGGACTGCGTCTCAGGTATGGCCCCCGCGGTGGTGGTCGCTGCCGCGACCCTGCTGCCGCAGCAGCAGCTGCTGGCAGGCACTCAGATGTGTCTGCTTAGCTTCCCCTCTCTTGACTAACTCTCTGTCCTGTGATGGCACACTTGGTGTGATTCTCTGGCTTGGGACTGTTCACTGGAACTCTGAAACTGTTTTCTATGCAAGAGCTTGTTCAGATTCCAGCTTCTCCTCCGCCATCTTCCTGGAACTCCATCCTAGCTACCAGTTTTTATGAATGGATTTGTACAAAGTTTTGTGATTATTTTATTTGACATGGGATAATATTTTCTACTACCTATAAGTTTTGGAAAAGGAAGAAAACTAAAATTTACTATTATAGAGGAATATGATTGAAATAGAAGACAGATTTTATATTTGTCACATCTCTGATGAGTACCCATATTCAAGATTTAAAGTCTTATTTCATACTATGTTAGACAGATAGGGAAAACATAAAACAACATATGATAAGGCAACTATTTGTGACTTTTTAAAATGTACCTTATTAATGATGAAATTTACTTTATTAGCTAGTGTTTGGGTTTGAATTATGGGAGGTTGATCTATTTAACACATTTCTGGAAGGCACCTACTGAACAAAACAAATATTGGGGGGTACTATTTCTACACTTTAATGAATGGTTGAACGTGTTTGGCTTTAGTGCTGGGTAAATAATTCAACTCTATTGTAACTTGCTCCCTACACTTGTAAAACTTGTAATGTCACTAAGTATCATTGACTTGTCAAATGTTATTTTGGTGAATGTGATTTTAAAAAGTTTTGAAAAAGAATATATTTTCAGGAGATTAAAGGTAGGTTATCATTGCCTTGAGAATGATAGCATTTTTAAACTACAGAACTAAGATTTACTGTAGTACCAGTAGTTTGAAGCATTAAGGATCTTCTCAATTAATGTTTTTCTGAATTATGATTGACCTGTAAGTAAAGTTTTCCTAGCCTTGGTAGACCAATTATGGATCTATCGTTTCCAGAACAATTTTTAGGCCTACTTATACTGGACTGAAATCTTTCGGTAATCATTAGGAGAGGGGTATAAAAATAATTTTGTGACTCTTACACCTCTCTTGAACAACAAATATCTGGAATTATTTTGTTTTTGACATATCTAACTTGACTTTATTCTTAAATGTGTGCTTACATAAGAAATATATGGTTCTAAAATTTCACGACAAGTCTTTTGAACTTATTTTTGTTGAATTTTCTAGTTTAGGAAAATCAATTCCACTTTATGTATAAAAAATGTTCTGTGATCAGTTTGGCAACACATACACTAAAATTGAAAAAATACAGAGAGAATTAGCATGACCCCTACGCAAAGATGACATGCAAATTCATGAAGATTTCCACATTTTTACAACAACAGATGCTGGAGGGTATGTGGACAGAAGGGAACCCTACTCCATTCTTGGTGGGAGTGAAAACTTGTTCAAGCACTTGGAAAGAAGTATGGCGGTTCCTCAAAAGATTCCACATAGAGCTCCCCTATGGCCCAGCAATCCCACTTTTGGGCATTCATCCAAATGATCAAACAAGACCATACTATAACTACCAGCACAGCTATGTTTATTGCAGCATTATTTACCATAGCTAAGATAGGGAACCAAACCCGATGCCCCTCAGAAAATGAATGAATCAAGAAAATTTGGTGTGTGTGTGTGTGTGTGTGTGTATGTATTTTCCTATCTATCTATCTATCTATCTTTCTATCTATCTATCTATCTATCTAACTACACATACATATATATGTATATATATTTGTATATATGTATATTTATATACATAAATATAAATATAGATTGGAATGTATATATATGTAAGGTATCCCTTACTTGCAATAAATAATATAAGCAGAAAACTGGGATAAGCAGAAAAGATCAAAAGCTACATGCATATTACTAAATAAGATGATGTTAAGCTAAATGAACCCCAAGATAAGGACAGAAGTGTTTTTTTTTTTTTATTCTTTCTTACTGTTGTTTCTAACATATTTATAATGTACAATGTGATTTTTTTTGTTTTTTATTTGGTCCTCCCGCACAGTATAAGCCCTGTTTTCACTGGATTTGATGTTGGTGCACCTACATCCTGAAAATACACTTCTCTAATTTGGGGAAAGGGAAAAATCAAAATACTTAAATAGAGATAAAAGTTGAGCCATTGTAACAATGAGATGCACAAGACAATATGTTGGGGGGTGTGGGGGTATGGGGATGAGAAGTGTACTTGTGGAGGTGGAGGGGAAGGGATGGTGGGGGGAAAAACAAAGGAGGAGGTAACAATGCTTGATAAGAAATGCACTCATGACTTTGCTCATGTAACTTTAACCCCTCTGTACAGTACTTTTACAATAAAAATCATTAGAAAATGTTCTGAGATGGAAGAGTTTATTTTATTTTACCCATATAATATTGTTAACAAAGAAATTAATGGGGGGGAGGATTGGGTGGGGGGCCGGGGGGAGGCTGGGAAGGGATGGGAAGGGGAAACAAAGGAGGAGGCTACAATACTTGATAAGAAATGTGCTCATTATCTTGCCCATGTAATTGTAACCCCTCTGTACAGTATTTTCACAATTAAAACACACACACACACACACACACACACAAACAAAAAAAAAGAAATTAATGGAAAAGACTGACACAAAGATATTTTGAGTAAGTGTGTGAGTGTGTGTGTGTGTGTGTGTGTGTGTGTGTGTGTGTTCGTGCCTGCATGTTGGTGTGCTCAGAGTTTTAACTCAGGGCTTCATGGTCTCGCTAAGCCTTTTCTCTCTAGATTGGTGAGCTACTATATGAGCTACATCTCCATTCCTGGACCTTTGCTAGTTTATTTAAATTTTGGAAAAATAATCTTAGGAATTTTTTGGCCTGATTGGCTTCCAACTCTTATCCGTAATTCTCAGGGTCCTGAGTAGATATGCAGAGTAAACAGGATTACACGTGTGACCAACCATCACAATGCTTTCAGAATAATTTTAAAAGTAGAAAAAAATTTACTTCACGGGGGGACTGTTTTATCATTTCCTACTTTTAAAGCATTTTGGAGTGATTATATGTGAATTTATTTCATGTTGAGATTCTTAAAAGAGAGTAAGTGATAGTATTTAAAAGTTTTAGTACTTTTTTTGGAAGTGGCGCTGTAGCTCAAGTGGTAGAGCGCTCGCCTTGAGCTGAACAGCTGAGGGACAGCGCCCAGGCCCAGAGTTCAAGCCACACGACCGACAAAAAAAAAAAAAAAAAAAAAAGTAAAAGTTTTAGTACTTTTTTAAAAGAATACTGGAACTGTGGGACAGAAGAAATTTGCCTCTCTTTGGACCTCAATTTATAAGCTCAGCTCTGTGCACGATAACCCAATGTCACCAACACAATCTGTGTTGAAGACAAAATGTGACAGAAAACAATTACTATGGGCAATAATTGCTATGCTATTATTTATTGGACAATATGAATATTGAATTGAGAGTGTAAGAGAATGGAGATATTTCACCTACCGTTTTTGTATTGTTGAAAGGCTTTTGGAAACTTTGACTCATTTCCTTCCTCACTGTGTGTCTTTGGGCCATGCACTTAGTGACTTTAATTACAATTTTTCTCAACTCTAAAATGGTAATAACATTAGCATCATAGCAAATGTTTTCTTAAGAACTAAGAGACATAAAACTTGTGAAATACTTAACATAAATTACTAATGAACTTTGAGTTTAGCCAGCAGTTTTTTTTAATACTAAACAGAATGTGCTATGTATTACAGAAATCAATACATGTAGTGAGCCACCAGAAGTAACGTTATCTATTGACTATGCTGTGCTTCCAAGGAAGCCAGGTGGATAACTTCTCATGCTGTAAATCAAACTGCTTATCTTATGTCTTGATAGTGCTAAACTATCAGGGTCAGAATAATGAAGGAATTGTAGACTGAGCTAAGGTCCATATGAATATGTTCAAAATTGATAAAGCCTAAAAGTAACTAAGCAGTATATTGTGTTTTTCATTATTTAAGTTAAATTGCAAAGAAAGGGAAGACCTAGAAGAATGAATTCTCTTTTTGATAACCTATCATAGGTCCTTAGCAGGATGAACTCTTTCCTCATTCTTGTAGAGTCATCATCAGAGGAGAGGAACTCTATTTTTTTGGTTGCGTCTTTCCATTTATTCTTCAGTTTGAAATCTGAACTACATGAGACTGAAAGAAAACAAGGAAAATTAGACACACAGGCTTTGGAAAAAGCAATCAGAGTAAAATAAACTAAATACATATAGCCTTGTAAAAGGCTTCACTAAATTGAGTTATATAGTCTCAAGCATAAGCAAAAATGATTTAAGCAATATCATGTTATTGAAAATTGAAAAATGTTAGGTGTTGCTCAATTTTTTCCTTTCTACTACCTGGAATGTATTATTGATTTTGTATAGAGAGATTAAAGATGAGATAAACAGGAACTTGATTAAAAATCGATAAAAGTTCTGAATAGACATATTTTCCAATATGCCCTGAAAATCACCAGTGGCTTTAAAAAGTTGTGTTTAATATCACTTCTATGCTGGCTTAATGCTGTGTGAACAGAAGTCATTAGAGAAATGCAATTCAAAATTACTATGATACTACTACATAACTATTATAACTCTTATCAAAAATATTCGAAGGAACTTGGTGTGGTGGTAAAGGCTTGTAATTCCAAGCATCTGGGAAATTGGAGTAAGAGGATTTCAGCTTAAGGCCAGCCTGGGATACTGCACATAGTAAAAACATGCCCTTTAAAAAAAACTTAAAAGGTAATAATGTTGGTGAGAGTGTGGAGCAAAGGAAATTTTCTACACTCTTGGTCAAAATATAGGTTAGTATTCTCGTTGTAGAAAGTAGTATGCAATTTTTTAAAGAAATGCAAAGTTGAAATATCATCTGACCCACCAATCATATGATTAATTCTTTCTGGGTAACTCGTAAATATATCTGTAGTTCACTGTTATTCACATTATTCACAACAGGCAAGATATAAATCAAAGTTATGTGTTCAACTACAGACTAATAAAGCAACTGTGGCACATGCACAAATATAATTTTCTGTTTCATCTTTAAAATAGCAAGAGATTTCTCCCATTAGCCACAACTTACAATGACCTAAAAGATGTAATCTAAATGATGTAAAATGTTGCTTTCTGATCTTTGTAAAACCACACACACACACACACACACACACACACACACACACACACACACACACACCAACCTAAGCAAGAGAGAAATTTTTCAAAAAGTAAAGCAACTGATATTGCTCGGGCATTTAGGTCACAATATAGATGATAGTGGATATACAGGATGACCAAGTATAGAGTTGTAATGTATAACGTGAGGATACAGGGGACAACACTGGCCTTACATAGGAATGAAGCTAAATATGTAGGAGTTGGTCTTCCTTGTAGGGGTTTCTCTTTTAGATGTTCTTCCTTCAGTAATGGATGAGATAAACGTAATTCTTTACATATACTTGCCTGTTTGCAGAAATAATAACAAACAATATAGCAATAATGTTTTATGCTCAACATGGAACAAAATGCCAAATTAATGTACATGAAATTATCCTTGATATAAACTAATTATTATTAATAAGGGAACCCATGGGACCTATGTTTCTTTAAGTTTGGCATCACTTGATGTGATTTTTTTCGACGATCTCCTATTTCCTTACAAATGAGGTGGTATCATTCTTTCTGATGGAAGTATAGTATTCCATGTGTATGTATGTGTGTATGTGTGTGTGTGTAACATTTTCTTGATCTATTCATCTACTGAGGAGCATCTGGATTGATTCCATATCTTAGCTGTGGTAAATAATATTGTGATAAACATAATTGTGCTGGTAGATTTAGTGTGGCCTTGTTTGTGATCACTTGGGTAATGCCCAGATGTGGGATTACTGGGTAATAGGGGATCATGATTGTGTACATCAAGGATAATATTAGTAGATGAGCAGAAGAGGTCAATTGCTATGTAGATATGACCATATAAGGTGATTCCAAGTGAAATGAACTCTAACACATGTTCTTCGTTGTTGTTGTTCTAATGTACTATGTGATTTCTTTTTAACTTTTTGTTTTTCCCCACTTATGATTTATCCCCTGCAGACACTATATTTGATTTTGATACCCTGAGTAGTGTAAATATGTTGAGCTGAACTAGGCAAGGGAAAGGGAAAAAACAAAATGGTGAGACAAAGGCAAAAGGGGGAACCTAGGTAACAGTGATACTCACAAGACAATATGTAGGAAATGATCTTGGTGTGGGCATTGGGAGGGAAGAGGGAGAAAAATGAGGGACTGGGTTACAAGTTAGAAAAGAAATAAATCTATTATCTTACTTACATAACTATAACCCTGCTTTAAATTACCTTGACAATAAAATATAAATAAAAAATAGAATAAAATATTCAAGAGCAGCAATACAGGAGATGGGAGTGGGGGAAATACTGTACTATACAAAGAAGACTACAACAGCTGTGGAGAACAGGAATTTTACTTTATCATAGGAAGTAATGAACTGGGGTACAGATTTTCAGCCTCATGTCAATCACTAAAAAGGGAAAACAAAATGCACAATCAGCAAACCAATAAAATAGAAAACTAAACAAGGTGGAGAGATGACTTGGACGAAGAGAAACAAATGACACAACTAGGAAACAAATAAAAAGCTGGTAAGTTTTAAAAATATTACCCATAATTCTAATAAATGTTTTTTGCATCACAATTTGTTAGAACTATACTTCAAATCACAGTTTAATAGTATATTATTTTAATAATAGGTTACTCATTATTGATTTCTTAATATTGAATGCTTAATATATAATTTTAATTTCAGCAGCTATAGAAAAGAAGAAAGTGAAGCTAATTTTAATGATATATTTTATGAATTGTAAAATTGAGAAGCATTAGAATTTAAATAATATATATTATTGTTTCATTTCTGTGAATTAATGTATTAGTTCAAAGTGTATTCTACACTTAGCACTCATCTTAACATCAAATAATAGATTATTCCACAATACACTTGGTTTTAGGTGGAAGGGTTCAGGACTGTGGTAAAATTCACACCACACAGTACACGAGAGTATGACTTCTCTCATCTAGCTTAAATGGTGGAAATTTGATTTCTGCATGCATGTTAAATACGTGTCTAGGTGATATCTATTAAATTATATACATGAGGAGTATTTCAGATGATAATTAAAAGTCATACTCATTAATTAAATTTTTATTATTTTACAAAATAAATATTTATGGAGACTGAATTTCTGAGTAGATGATGGGTTATGTGTGCCAGATTATACATATTGAGGCTTATTTTATATTCCTGACATTGTTTCTACAGTTAGATTTAATTTTCCATAAGGGGTTAAGTGTATTATGTTGGATATATGAAAGTAAACTGAATGTTTATTCCATTAATCCTTTGCAACTTGTCTAATCCCAATATAAATTATCCATGTGCTTGAAGTAATGAAAATAACAACAGATATAAGCAACAGATATGAATCAGTCTTAGTAGACAAGTATTTTCACCTTTATTTTTATAGTTGATCCTCTTTTACACTACAGAATATTATTGGGAAAATGTGCTCCAGGCTGACCACAATTGCAGAATATTATGGTTTGATCTATCATAAGAAAAGAAAGGAAGGGGAACATTCCTTCCAAAATTCTCCTCCCAGGGATGTGATCAGTTTTATGGTGGTAAGTTGGAAATGAACATTTTTCACAGTCAACCTTGAAAAGCCATCTTGATAGACTATTTCTGCAAGTGGTTACAGAGGATTATTCATGGATTTGCAAGGATGCCAGATTGCCTCATTTTGAGACAAATAAAACAGGAATTTAGCCAGCTGTTTTTGTATCTTTAGGAGAATAACACATTGACTGTACACCAGGGGATCACTGGGGCCTAGAGAAGCTAATACATTGAATAGTAATCCTAGACCTCTAAAAACAAAACAAAACAAACAAACAAAAATCTCCAGTGAGCACAGCCAGTCAGGGCTGCTATCACAGCCAACATTAAATCAGGCAAAAAACAAAAGCTGAAAGTCATTTAGCTGATAACTAATATATTTCTTATGATGCAGACTGAAATGAGAGTCCCAAGAGTGGGTCAGAAAGACTGATTAAAGAGACTAAAATTGGTAATACAAAGATTGGAAAATAGAATTCCTTGTAGAACAAATAAATCATAGAATGACTGTGTGTGTAGGGACAAGACAGCAGACCAAATATCAGAAATGCACATTTTCTTAGAGGTCAGCTTAATGAAATATCAATGGAACTCTTTGAATTCTTAAATATTTGACCACATGTGGAAGAAAGCCAATTGCTAAAGAGAAAGAAAAAGTCATCACTCTGTTAGGAGGTCCAATGAAGTAATCAATCATAGATTTGTAATAAAAAGAGAAAATAATTATTCCAAATGAGGTTTTCATTTGTTTTGATGTAAGTGTTCTTGATTTAGGTGATAGAAATTACCATACAATTGATCCAGTCTCACAACTGAGTTGATATTGACTGCAGTATTCCCACATGAAGGAAAAGAGAAAATTTACAAATGTCTGATGAAATGAGTTGAGGATGAAGTGTTTTAATAGTGATAGTTGAGGTTTAGACACTGGTGAAGAGATGAGTTTTCTTTTATTAACCTCCACCCCATTTTTAACTGATGACAGTGGATCACAGCTGTAATCCTAGATACTCAGGAAACTGAGATCTGAGGACTGCTGTTGAAAGCCAGCCTGGGCAGGAAAGTCCCTGAGACTCTTATCTCCATTAAACCACCAGAAAACCAGAAGTGGCACTGAGGTTCAAGAGGTACAGACCTCACCTTGAGTTGAAGAGCTCAGGAACAGTGCCCAAGCCCAGACTTCAAGCCCCTGGACCAACAACAATAAAAACAAATCTCCCTTTTCTTGGACTGCCTACATCTTTTCCTAACATTCAAAAAAGCCATTTTATCACCCACTACAGTTAAGTCCTATCCTAGCTGCTGCAAATAGGATGATTTGATATCTTATGTCAAAAGTTTCATATTTGAGGAAACAAATACCAGCAGTGGTAACTTTGCTTCCCATCCTTGAACTCTGAGACTGGGCCCTTAACATGTTTATGCTGGTAGCTTTAATGTGAAGTTGGTTGTTATTTATTGGATTACTGCCCATGAGAGGAATTAATGGGTCATAAGAGATCTATGTTTAGTCTTTTGAAGAAACTCTGTACTTCATTCAAGATAGGTTAAAAAGTTTAATTCCCCACCAACAGTGTAATAGAGTTCCCATTTGGCTACATCCATGCCAGCATTTGCTATTTTTAGTTTTCCTCATAGTGGCCATTCTAAGTGGGACGAGGTAGAATCTGTCATGTTTACTTATACATTTGTTGGCACCTTCTAACTACCATAAATTAATGAATCTATGAAACCTATATTGCTCTGAGTCTTCATTCCTTTCTCTTTGTAATTTTCCCAAGCCTTTCATTTTCCTTAAGACTGGTGAAAAGTCATCCTTTCTTGCCGCGGACCGGCTCTGTGGGGACAACGGAGGACACCTAGTGGAGAAACTGGAATAGGTGGGGAGATGGCAAACAGACAACTCACACACAAGAGGAGTGGATGCTGAGTGCGATTTAATGCAGGGGATAACAAACTTTAAAGCAAAAGTCTCCATGAGAAAGGGCAAAAGGTTACACAATCTCGCTGCAGGGCTTCATTCTTGGGTGGTCACCAGCTGGTTGCCTGATAGGCACTTGTTTCCGGCTTTACCTCTATTTTTAAGAAATACAATGGGTTTCGATGTTTATCACCAATTAACCATTACTTTTTTCTATAGAGGCCTTAACTGTCCCATAAGATCTTTCCTGTTCCTTCTTTAATAGTAAGCACCAAGGAGGCCTAGATCTAGCAAGTCTCTTAGTAAATGAAAGAGAGTAACAGGAAGTTATTTCTCCTAAGTAGTTCTCCCAGCAATTGCCATACATTCTTTCTGTTCTAGCCACGCCTACAGCTTCTTGTAAATCTCTTACAAACAATTCTTTCTGCTGAAATGAAATTGTGAAACCCCCAATACTTTTATATTTACTTATGACTTGTCTACTAGCCTCCATAAGAGGGGCTTTCAGGGTAGCACTTAACTCTGGTGAGTCAGTCATATTTTTAAGACACTCATCAGATGTTGGAGTTGTCAACACTCTTAAGAAAGAGCCTTGAATAAGGGAACGTTGAGCATGAGTAAGCACAATGAGCAGCAGGAACAGTAAAAGATTAATAGGCACTCCTATACAGTGAAGAAAAGAAAAACAGGGACAGAAACACATCTTTCCCAGGGGCTTGCCAGCCTTTCCAAGAGGTAGGCCTCTTTGAAGCCCCATTCTCTGAGGTAGACTTCGGTGAAGTCCCATTCTCAGAGATAGGTCTCTGTGAAGCCCCATTCTCAGGTCTGAATGCAGGTTTTCTAAGCTAAGCAGACTCCACCGGAGTAGGCGTGGCACTTTCTGATGGGTGAATAGAATTCCATTGTGTGTGTGTGTGTGTGTGTGTGTGTGTGTAAGATGACAATAGGCCCATGAGTTCCTTTCTAAGCCTTTTGTTTCAACTGTAATTTTGTAATTCCATATTAAATTTGGATTGCTTTCTCTACTGCATTGAAGAATATTGTTGGGATTTTGATAGGTATTGCATTGTCAATTGTTTGGGGGCAGTATTGCAGTTTTCACAATGTTAACTCTTCCAACAAGGAGCATTGAAAAGCTTTCCATTTCCTTGAATCTCCTTCAATTTCCTTTTTTGGAGTTTTAAAGTTTTCACAGTAGAGGTCCTTCACATTTTTAGTTAAATTAGTTCCTACTTTTATTGTTGTTGTTTTGTTTTGTTTAGGTTTGATTTGATATTGAGGCTAATACATATGAGGTGGTTTTTTGGATTTCAGCCTGTGTCTTCCCATTGTTGGTAACACAGAAAAAGTACTGATTCTTGTGGGTTTTATACCCTGCTACATTGCTGAAGGTTAGCATCACCTTTACTAACTTGAGGTAGGAAGCTATAGGGTCCTTTAAATACAGGATCATTTCATCTGTGAAAAGTGATAGTTTTACTTCTTCCCTATTTAAATTCCCTTTATGTTTTTCTCTTACCTATAGCCCTTCTAGAAAGTCCATTACTATTTTGAAGAATAATAGAGAGAGTGGACATCCTTTTCTCATCCCTAATTTTAGTATCTTCATGCTTCCACCATTAGGTACATGCTTATTATCTCTTTTTCATACATACTTTAAAATTATATTGAGGAAATTTCCATGCGTTCCTAACTTCTCAGACATTTTAACCATAAAGTGCTATTTGAGCTTGTTAAAAGCTATTTCTACATCCCTATAGATGATCACGTGGTTCTTGTCCTTGCTTCTGCTGATGGTGTGCGTTATGTTTATTGACAAGTATATTGAATCCAATTGGATCCTAGGATGCATACTGTTTCATCATAGGATATGATTTTTTTGATAGTTGCTGAAATTGGTTGGTGAGAATTTTATTAAGAACTTTTGCATCAATGCTTATAAAAGTGCTGGGTTCATAGTTCTCTTTCTTTGGTGAGTCCCTATCTGATATGAGGAAGAATCTAATTCTAGCTTCATTGAATGTGTTTGATAATTCCATTTCCCTTTCTATTCCACTGAAGAGTTAGATCTGAGTATTGTAAGTTATATGCACGCCTTAATTTCATGGTAAATCCATTGAGTCCTATATTTTTCTGGTATGGAAAATTGTTTATTGACATTTAATTTTCATTTCTTCTTATGTATCATTTCTTGGTTCAATTCAACTATAGGAAAGCATCAATTTCTCCAAGATTCTCCAGGTGATTGGCATATGGTTTTCAAAGTTCTCTCTTATCACATTCACAATTTTGCTAATTTATGTTGTGATGTCTCATTTTTTTCCAACTAATTTTATATATTTGGGTGAGTTCTTTTAGGAGCTCTTAGGAGCTGTGGCTCATCTACTCTTAATGTATTTACCTTGTTCTCTGGTAGGGAACATCTTATATTACCAGTTTCTTTTCTTCATGATCTTCTCTATGTAGGATACATTTGATTCACTTCTATCCTGCTGATCTGGTGGAGATAAATTGTTTCCAGTGTTCTTTGTCATGATTTTTTTTTGGGGGTGGTGTGTTCATGGGACCTGAACTCTGGGCCTGGGTGCTGTCCTTCAGCTCTTCAGCTCAAGGCTAGCACTCTACCACTTGAGCCACAGCACTGATTCTGGCTTTTTTCTTATGTGGTGCTGAGGAATTGAACCCAGGGCCTCAGGCACGCACGGCAAGCGCTCTACCAATTAGCCACCTTCCCAGCCCCATAAAATATTTTTATATATCCTTTAAATATAAAGGAGAGTTTGGCTTGGGATCATATTCACGGTTGGTAGTTGTTTGCCTTTAATGTTTGTCATCTATCATGCAAGCCTCTTTTTTCCTTTTTACCATATCAGCTAAGGAATCTGTATTTATTCTGACTGTATATCCTTTATAAATAATCAATCTTTTCTCTATGACACCTTTAAGAATCCTTTCCTTGATTGTAGGATACATGGGCATCAAAGATGGCACTGAGAGGGAGTTGAGTGGGCAGAGCCCAATTTACTGTAGAGCACATGGGCAGCAAAGATGGTGCTGAGAGGGAGTTGAGTGGGTAGAACCCAATTTGCTTTACATTCAGTGCATAACCAGCCTGTGGAAGCTTAGGTGCATGATAGGGTGTGACTTTGACAGTGATTGGTTCCTCTTCCTCCCCTGCCATGCCTCCCACTCTTTTTTGCTTTAAAAAGGGCTTGCTCTGTTAATAAATGAGTTTCTTCCTGCCTGACTTGACTCCCTGCTGCATCTGATTATCTCCTGGGTTGAGGGAGGCTGGGGAATGGGCGAGCGTCAGCACTTACCTTTCCTCGGGCCCCATCCATCTTTCGTGGGATGGACAAAGTCCCGACATCTGGCGCCTAAAGTGGGGCACAAAGGTAAAAGATACTTGCCGAGGCTAGGCAGTTTCTCAGGGTAAGTGAAACCCTTACTATGGGTAATGCTATCTCACAGAAGAAGGAAGAGGAGACAACATTAGGCCTAGAAAGAGTACAGGAGGACTTGGGAAGTGAGAAGGAAAAGGAATGGGTCAAATTCGACTGAGAACACACTGACACATGCACAGTGGAAGTCAAAATAAGGGTGAATGTTACTCCCTCTAACTCAGATGCTGCTGATGGTTGTAGGCCCCCTCCCTATTCCCCCTATTAGAGGGGAGGCACGGTGCCTTATGCAACCTGCAAAAGGGACTTGCAAGACCTGTACCCCTACCAACCTTCCATGGATGGGCTGAGGGCTGGGGAAGTAGCCTACTCGGAGGCCGCCACTGGAAAGAAAGGGCCACCACCCAAGAGCCCGGACCCTAGGCCACAGAATTCATTTCCCCAAGTGTATCCAGTCAATCTGGCACCAGGAGCTAACAGGCCCTTGGAATGGTATCCATGGGAAGCTAAGGATCTTGAAGAACTCCGTAAGGCAGTGGCGGAGGATGGCCCAAACTCCTCGGGCCCAGACCCTATTACCAGACATTGCTTATCACCTGTGTGTCCCTAAGGACTGGCTGGATGTGGCCAAAGCTGTCCTTACTTGTTCTCAGTTATTAAATGTTGTGCTTTCTTTAAGGAGGAATGCAGAGTGTGAGCGGAGAATAACCGGCAGGCTCAACCAGCTATAGCTATTACTTACTCATGTTTACAGGGATGGGGGAAAGGTACTCCACTGGCATCCAACAGGCCGCAATACCTGGCCTGTACCATGACCAGGTGAGGCAGCAGGACTTGCCGCATGGTACAAACTGGATGATGTGCCTACTGAGTCCCCCATAGCAGGAGTGAGACAAAAACCAAGTGAGCCTCTACCTGATTTTATAGACCAAGTCCAACAGAGCATTCACTGGAAGCTGCCAGCAGGGAACCTCCAAGATCAGTTTGTAAACCTGCTTGTCTGGGAAGAGATGAATGCAAACCACTACATGGCCTGCACAGGATTGAGAGAGAGTTCCCTGGGCAGATGGGTGGTGGCCTCGCAGGATGTGGACATGCAACAGCACCAGTCCCAATCACTGTTTTAGCTTTACAGGCTCAGACATCTGTAATGACTGAGGCTATTACCCAGGCACTGGCAGCCCAGGGCTAAAGAACCCCAAGACCATCGGGGAGAAGTACTTGTTTCAAATGTTGCCAGGAGGGGCACTTTAAGAGGGACTGTTCACAACAATCTCCTGCCAGCCAGCCTGGGAGCAAACTACCCCCTACACCCTGCCCCAGGGTCAGGGAGGGATACCATTGGAAAAAGAATGTGTATCCAAGTTTGATTTAGATGGAAAGCCTTTAAACTAGGGGAGGGGCATCCTCTAGCCCCATTAACTCAAGGAGGAATCCCCACTGCTGTGAGGCCCAGGCAGCCTCGTGGCAAAAAGACCTCAGCCCATAGGATCATCCCCTTGGTGGAAGGACTCCACCCTACAAATGGATGTCATGTTCACTACAGACCATCAAGCATCCTATGATGATATCCTGGATGGATATGAAGCACAAAGTCTTAAACAGGATCTAGAGGGAGTTAAGAAAAAGGATTTTTTTAACTTTCATAACTACAGAGAAGAACAAAGGGGACTCGCTTGTGTGCACCCCCAATCCTAAAAGCCACTGCCCCCACGAGTACCTCCCATTAGGTGGAAGCCGGGAAGCCCAATCTGGGTGGAGCAGTGGCCATTGAACAAACCTAAACTTGTAGCCCTCCACCTTCTGGTGGAGAAACAGATAAATCTTGGGGACATATGCCCTTCTATGAGTCCTGGGAACACATCCGTATTTGTTATTCAAAAAGCCTCAGGGGATTGGCTTATGCTCCAAGATGTAAGGTTAATGAAGGGATGGAGCTATTAGGAACGCCCCTAAGAAGCATGCCCTGGACTTCCTCTCTACCTTCAGAATATACCTTGGTTGTAATTTATATTTGTTGGGAGCCGACAGTAAAGCTCTAAGGTCATCTTGACCCCTGTGCTCACTTGGAGGCACGTACAAGGAGCTGGCTTACTTAAGAAACACTAGGTGGGCTGGGAAGTTGGCTCAGTGGTAGAGTGCTTGCCTTGCATGCCTGAGGCCCTGGGTTTTATTCCTCAGCACCATATAAGCAAAAAGAAAAAACCCAGAAGTGGCGCTGTGGCTCAAGTGGTAGAGCGCTAGCCTTGAACTGAAGAGCTGAGGGACAGTGCCCAGGCCCAGAGTTCAGGCCCCACGACTGGACCAAAAGAAAAAAAAAGAAAAAAAAGAAACACTAGGTGCCCGGGATTGCTTTGCTTTGTCTGCAGAGTTTTTTTTACTCTCTATCAGTTGGCCTTGTCTTGTTTTTACTGCACTCTGTTTTTCCTGAAATTTACCTTGTTTTTCTGGACTATTGTAACCTTATGTTACCTCTTGACTTCTAATAGTATATATTAGGGAAAGTTAAAAATAAACGGTGCTGCAGTCATTAGCTGCAGACCTCCCAACCCCATCCTGTGTCTTATGTCTTTATTTTGCCGCATCCTTGCCCCCTAATTCAGGATTGCCTTTCTTTGCCGGCAGGCTCCAGCAGATATTAAAGATTATTTTTTTTCTGTCCCCCTGCATTCAGATGACTGCGAGAAGTTTGCTTTCTTCATCCCTTCTCTTAATTTTTCCCAGCCTGATTAGAGGTGTGAATGGACGGTGCTGCCACAGGGAATAGCCAATAGCCTGGCCTTCTGCCAACAATAGTTGGCCACACTTTTACGGCCTGTTCTGGGTTCAGATACCTCTCTTGCCTATGCCTACATGGATGATATAATTCTGGGGCCTCAAAACCCAAGCTGCCTGGAGGGCCTTCTGGCTCAGGTTCTTGCCATATTCAAAAAGTGGGGGGTTACCATAGCCCTTAATAAAATTCAAAAGGTACCTCCTTTGAAGGTGCTCAGGACTCACCTTACCTTGACTCAGGCCAGCCCCCTTAAGCCTTTGCTGGATATTCCAGCCTCTCTAACCTTAACCCAACTTCAAAGATACAGACTGAAAATGAGGGCCAGTGGTGTCTTCATATGAAGCTTATTCTAAGAATGAGAAAATATGAAATAATGCCTTCTATGTAAGTGATTTGGGAACAAAAAGTGAAATGATGCAACAAAAAAATATAAAAACAAAATAAATTAGGATAATTATTGAGCAGTCATATTATCTATGAGAACCATGAAAGGAAGAGGAGAGAGACAGATGTGCAATAACCTAGCTATCCACAAAATCCATGCCTCTGATCAATTTATAGAGTAAACAATTGTATATTATCTGAGTCAAGCAGAAAAGGTTAGATAAGGTGATGTTAGGGAAATGAACCCTAAGATATGTATTCAAATGATTTATTTTTCATGTGATTATTTCTAACACATTTGTAAGATTATTTCTTTGTTGCTTTGTATGTCCCTCCCTCACAGTGTAACCCCTGATTTCACTGTATTTGATGTCGGTATAATTTGTGGAGGGAAAGGGGAAAAACAAATCGTTTAAATAGGGATACAGGTGGACCTATTGCAACAATGAGATGTACAAGTCGTTATGTGGAAAATAAACTTTATAACTTTGGTGCAGCGGGGGGGAGGGTGGTGGCAGGGGAAGGATGGGAAGGGATGGGAAGGGGAAACAAAGGAGGAGGCTACAATGCTTGATAAATGTACTCATTATCTTGCCCATGTAATTGTAATCACTCTGTACAGTATTTTCACAGTTAAAAATAATAATAAAAGAGATGGAAATAGAATTTATTTATTTACCTGAAATTAGTAAATACATTTTTAGTAGCCTATATAAAGAGACATAGCTGTGAGCAAATCGCAGACAAGAATCTAAATCCGATAATTCTAGTAACAGATATGACTGAAATCAGTTGAATCACACTTTTCCTGTAGAGTGAAGGAAAGCAGCTAGAGAAGGCATGTCGATTGTATCTGGGACAAAACTTTGTGGAAAATGGGATCAAGGATTACTTACTGGTGATCCACTTGCGCTGGATGCGTGATCTTAACAGTTGCTTGCTGATTCTGAACTATTGCTTTAACCATTATATTTTCAAAGAAGAAAAGGTGAGATTTAATTGATAGCAAAGGACTACTAATACACTTTGACTTCTCAATAAGCACATTCAATCATCAAAATCACATGAAGACATAGACAGGCCTACTTTTTTAGATGAAAACAAGTGTCTTTTAAAAATCAAGGAATTTAAGTATGCCCACAAAATACTTCTATTTTACTACTGCATTATACACTTTTTTTTCCTAATGTTGGGTAACAAATAATGGATCTATTAGAAAGCTCTTAAAGCTCATATGTTCAATAGTGAGTTCTCTTATATTATATCATGATATTTTTTGTTTATGGTCTTAAGAAGAAATTTACTAGCTTAAATTTCTGACAGGACAATATCATCACTGTACATCTTGCTTCTATAAAGTTTTAAATTACTATCTAAGTATTTGCATTAAATAACTACAGAGGAAAAAGTAGATGCCACATTGTTGGCTCATGTCTTTAATCCTAGATAATCAGAAAGATGAAATCTGAGGTTTGTGGTTTAAAAGCAGACCAAGAAAAAAAAAGTCCATTAGATTCTGATTTGAAAGTCACCAGCAAAAGTTAGAAATGGAGCTGTGGTACAAGCAGTAAAACTCTAGGCTTGAGAAAACTAAAACAAAAAAACAACAACAAATTCTGGGACAAAACCAGTCTCTGAGTTCAAGCCTGAGTATTAGCACCGAACAAATGAATTATTAAATAATTAAAATAAATTAAGTGGTCACATGTGGCGAGGCAAGTAAAATGTAACACCCATGGTGACTGGATTGTGCATTATTTTGTAATAAGGCAAATTATCATTTGTCCTAATCACCAATATTTTATTTGTACTTTTTTTGGTACTAAATCCTGAATTTGCATGCATGTATATGTGTGTGCATGTGCACACGTGTGTATGTGTATATGTGTGCGTGTGCTGTTGCAATGTTGCTTGCCAATGTGGACAGAATGAGGCTGAAAAGAGCTAACTGTGTTGCCATGTTTTTATTTATCAGTGTTCTGTCATGTCATTTCAGTGGAACCACCCTTCTGTACATTTTATTTGTCAAATAATATCATCACAATATAAGCATTTACAACATTAAGTTAGATAAATGAGATCACTTTCAGCTCTTAGTATATATTAGGTTAGAAGATACAGATATAATTAGGTAGAAAGTTATTGCTGTAAGATGACTGTCAGTACAATATATGTATTTGACCTCTTAAATTGGTTATACTTTTAAGATATACTCAAGGAGTGCGTTTGACCGAATTGACCAAACGGGTATTACTCTCTGTTTATTCCTATGAAACACAAGGTTGATAAACTCTTTCCGGATTTCTGTTGAAAATAACTTTCTTTGTAAAATCATATCTATTCTCACTAAGAGATAATCAACCCCATATTATGTTTGAATATCCCATCTAATTGACTGAAAATAAGTATTGTTAGATATTCCTTTCAAAAATGAACAAACAAAAAGCATGTGTCATCTTGAGATTATGGATGTATTTGAAGTTGTTTTGTACATGCACAAGGATCTTCACTAATGGTTCTTTTGTGGGAGTAACTATCACAACTTTAACAAATAAGGTTTTTTGAATATCTTTTCCAGTATACATAACATCCCAGAGAGGCTCTTGCAATTTCTGAAAGGCGTTTGAATATTTTGGTATTCTTTCAGTTCATTGACTATAGAGCTAAAATTTCTGAAATAAATATTGTTAAGATGTAAGTGAAAATGTAAGTGGGTATATAAGCTTTTCTATGCGTCATTTTATGAAAACCCAGTTTTTATGAAAGTAAATGAAATAGAATAAAAGAATGTAAGTGAGTTTGTTAAGCTAATTATTATATAACTTTGTTTTCTATTAACACAGTCCTTTGATGTATGTGATGTAGTTAAATTATTTCCTTTGTGTCTCTCTACTTCAGTTAGTTTTGGAATCTTTGTAGTTATGAGTGAATTTTTAGGATAAATAAAGGTCTTTGAAAATGATTAGGATTAATCTTGGGTTTTGTGTCCTACTCCCAAGAAAATGAGTTATTTTCAAGTGTTAATATTTTATGATTGAATCTTCAATATCCAAGAAATTTTGAAAATATGCAGTAGTATTGATGTCTTTTTAAATCAATGGTATTCACAAGTTTGAGTGTCTTTAATTCGTGCTTAGGTCTTGGTGTCTATGATTTTTAACCTCTCATTCCTAACATTAATGAGGGGTCAAACTGCATTTTTAGGTATATGAAACGTGAAATATTTATCTGGGGTCAAAGCTGATTTTTATGTCAGTCTTGCTTTAATAGCATTTTAAAGTAGTACCTTTCTCTCAAAATGTTAGGTAAGAAAGCAATCAAAATACTTCTAATGGTAAACAAATTAGGTGAGCTACAATGTGGAAATGATTGGTGCATAAGTACTGTAGTCTGTTTCCATCAGGAATTGGGCAAGTCATTCTTTCAGTATGACTCTGTTAAACAGTGATGGGGGGGTCTCCAGGCAGTGCAGTTTTGAGTCATGGGATAGAATATGATTTCTACAAGTTTGAGCTAGAAATAAAGAATGTTATAGTTTAACAGCTCCTTTCACCAGGGAGGTATAAATTGATTATGAACTTGGAGTTTTCATATTACATTTACTTATTTCCTTTTTGTTTTTATGGTTGGTCGTGGGGCTTGAACTCTAGGCTTGGGCACTGTCTCTGTGCTCTTCCTCTCAAGGCGAGCATTTTACCGCTTGAGCTACAATGCCACTTCTGGTTTACTAGTGGTTTATTAGAGATAAGAATCTCTCGGACTTTCCTGCCTGAGCTGGCTTTGAACAGCCATCCTCAGGTCTCAGCCTTCTGAGTAGCTAAGATTACAGGCGTGAGCCACTGGCATCTGGCTCATTTACCTATTTTCTAACAAGGATAAAGTGAAATATTATTAGAGTGTGGACAGTAATTCTGGGAAAATTTCCTAGATTTAGTAGACTAAGTGCTGGTATTTTAGTCATAAAATAGAATGAAGTTATTTGATACAGTGGGAATGGGCCGCAGGCTAGCATTTACCATGTGTGCAATGTTGTACTAGTAATTCCAACTCTGAAGACCTCAATATCATCATCTGAGCATTAGAAATAGATGTAGTTCTACTTCATGGGATTATTGTGAGGATTAAGTTAGATACTATAGGTAACGTACTTGGAAAAACAATCAATCAACATTTGATATTTTCTACCTGTTATTTTATCATGTGATGAATTCTAACATTGTTTTCTCTTAAAACGTGAGTCAAAATAATAGTTTCCTCCACAGAAATTTTCTTTGCAGGTATTTTCCTCATAATGACAGAAAAGTGACCAACACAATGAATATCAATACATCACCTTCCATATCCTAAATGCTGGATGCATTGGATCATTTACACCATCCTGCACTATATAGACACTAAGATTTGAAGGACTGCAGGATCCAGGCAAGCTAAGGTAGGAAGCTAGAGACGTTGGTTTGCAACTCTGATGCCATTGATGATGGGAAGGATAAAAGGACAGATCAGGTGCATGTTCTTGTGGAAAGGAATCCCTATCCTAAAATTAGCCACTGATATTATGCCAACCTAGCAAGAACAATACCCAAAGTTGAAATACCCACAATTTCCCACAACCAAAATAAGTATATACATTAACATCCCAAAACTTAGTACAATCTGTTCTTTGTTTTAATATCATCTTTAACTGATTATCATATGATGTGACAGAATAATTCTTTATTAAACTTATGATATATTTAAAAAGACCTAGAAAATTAATTCTCACTTATTATGTGCAAACGAATGGAAAATTGCTTCATTTCTTACATATTTGACTACCACTAAAAATTCATATAATGATCATTATAGTAATATATTCTGATTTACTACTTAACTTTGTAACAGTTTTTAAACATTTTGATTCTCTGCTGAAATTTATGTATTTATATATTATCCTCAAAATATATCCCTTGGGTAAGTGGGGCGGATTTTACAAAGTTTTTAACCAGTGGTTTCTAAGAATTCTTAATTGGAATATTATTTGGTTCATTTTTTAATTTCAATTTAATTTTATTATGAAGGTAATGTAGAGGGGGATACAGTTACATAAGTAAGGTAATGAGTACATTTCTCATGGAAGGAACATTGTTATCCCCTCCATCAATTTTATTTATACACTCAACTACTGTACTTTTTCTTTCTTTGTTCATGTATTTTTATTATTAAATTTGATATACAGATGGTTTGCAGTTACATAAGTCAACTAAACAGTACAATCCGTCTTACTGTGTAAATTTCAAATTTTGAACTTAATTACTTATTTTCTTTTGTTTCTTTACGGTAATTCTTTTTTCATGGTTGTAGGATTAGTTAATTTAATTTTGCATAATTTTAACACATGTAAATTATTCAGACATATATATTTTACTTTTAAAATATTTAATATGTGAATATCTAAAATTATTTTCTGAATTTTATATGGTTGGTGAATTTAAATAAATTTATTTTCTTATAGTGCTAAACATATTTTCCAGGTAACAAATACTTACTGTATTTCTAAGAAGCACATACTTTTAATAAGAAAGGCTTCATTACCTGTTCACTTTTTGGTACTTGTATTTGGTATTTGTACTTGAATTAAAAAAAGGTTTGAGCTGGGCATGGTGATTTGTGGCTTCCATTTTTTAGCAATGGTAGGAACTGCTAATAGGGTTTGTAATTCGGGAGAGCCTGAGAAACTGAGACCTAATTATAGAAATATCCACATTGAGATGATTAGAGATATAGCCATCCCTAGTGAGATATAGAGCAGCCTGTTATCATATTCTAAATCTTGAGTTAAAACACCAGTAGCATCAATCTTTTGTCAAAATAAAAGGATAAATATTTCAAAATGTTTCTTATTTAAAACTTGTTTGCAAAGGTTCTCATATCTTCTATTTCTTAATTTTCAATTAACTTCATCTATAAAAATCCAAGTATATTGTGTCTATTTTATTTCTACTAAATTTTTAAATAGTATGAGCTATATTATGATTTCATATATTAACTTACTTTTACTATTTGTGATAATTTCCTCTGTTTAATATGATAATAACAATATTCCAAATGTGTGTATGTGGTGTTTGTGTGTGTGTGTGTGTGTTTATGTTGTTTTTGTGTGTGTATGCTTTGTGTGTACTTTGTAATGCTTGGGAGATCACACCATTGTTTCACATATGCTAGGCCAAGGTTTAACCACTGAACTATACTGTGTAGTTATAATGTAGTGTTTTAAATTACGACTTTTAAATTTTCATGCCTAGTATGTTTTTTTCAAAATTATATATGCTAAAATGTGATCTATATTCTATCCATGTTAGCAATTTTTATTATTCTATTGTATTTAGAATATTTCCAATGCCTTTCCACTTCCAAACTCTTGCATTTGTTGTTGATAAAGGTTTTACTTTTCTTCTTTTTTTGGCTTCATTCTTTTTCTCTTTAGAGATTACCTATTCTTTCTCTTATTTCTTTGGAAGTTATTTTTCATATTGCTATTAATATTTCTTTACATTGTAAGTGGTCTATACAATGCTTTATTTTCTATTTTATTTTTTCCCATCTTCTCTGACTTTCAGTCCATACTATTAGGTGGATTAAAAAGAAAATTGATTCAGGACCCTTTGATTATTTTCCTCCTTCTCTTCTCTGAAGAGTTTCTGATTTTTGAAACACAATACCAATGACATACAACTCCTATGTGGTCCATCATTCTATTCTATCCCCTCTCACTCTCTTCTGTAGTACAGCTCAAGTCATTATCATTCGGGTTTATTATGGTATAGTGCTATTCATATATCTAAATCTATATCTAAATTTTAACTCATTCCTAAATTAATTTTAGTTGTTTCAAGCATTCTCTTAAGACTTTTTCTATATATAATATCTGGGGTCTTGTGTTTTCACAAAGTGCACAATATGAGTGACTATCAAACATCTAGATAACTCTGTAGAATATTGGTCCAGCTGCTCAATAAACCCATATGTAAATTCAAGGAATACAGGTCAGTCAGAACAATTTTGTAAAATGGTGTAGCTTGAGCCCCCATACTAGATTTGAATCTTATTACCATGTTTAGTGGTGAAGACAACATTGCACTACTATAAGGACAGACACATAGAAGAATGTAACACATTTATCAAAAATAAATTCTTAGATTTATGGTCAATAGATTTTGAAAAGGATGCCATGACTTTATGAAATAAAAATAGAATCTTAAATGGGTGTATTGGCACTATTGCCTTTCTAGATCTTAGACTACTTCCTCAAAACTTAAACAAAAATTTAAAATAAAATATGATTATCAAACTAAATGTGAGATGTAAAAACCTATAAAACATAAATGTAAAAATTAATGACATTGGATCAGTAAAGGTTTCTAAAAATTTGAAATGGAAAGCATTAGTGGCTAAAGAAAAGCAAGAATTAACTGGTTAAGATCAACTGATAAGTTTTCATAATTCTATGAAAGAAGTGAAAACATATCCAACAGATAGAGGGCACATATTTGTTAAAGCTACAATGATACTGAGTGTTAAGTACTTTTATATCTTCTAATTTTATATAATTTTTTCCCAAACAGGATATTTCTTTAAAGAATATATGTAAATTAATAGTGAATAGGAGGAGCATATGAAATAAGCTCCTCTTTAGTATCTAAGAAAAAATAAAATGAAAACTCACTAGTATGACCATAATATAAAAAGATGACACAAAATATAGTAATGCATTTGTGGAGAAATTTATATAGTCCACATATTGGATTGATTTGTATAATTCTGCAATCATTTTAGCAAGCAAGTTGTCAAGTCTTCAAATGGTCAAAGAGAATTGTATAAGATCCAGCCATTACACTTTTATGTCTGTATTAAAGAGAATTTAAAAAAAAAAAACTTGTTTGGACAGAGAATGTAGTTTATTGACAGTGCACTTGAGTAGTCTGTGTGAGACCCTGGAAATAATCCCCAAAAACGAATTTTGAAGAGACACACTAGAGAGGATGTATGCTGGACAAATACTTGTAAGTGAATTTTATATCTATTTTAATGTATGTTCTAAAATTTACAGCATTTCTATTGGAAGAATCGCAAGTTTGTGAAAATTAGGCTTGGCAAAACTATGATTGTACAATTCACTTCCAAAGCACTAAAATGTATACTATAGATGGAGATCATATATGGCATGTGAATTACATGTCAGCCAAAAAAAAAAACTATTGTTAAAAATTCTTCACAAAAATTGCAGAATATCTGTAAAGATGTTTTCGGTGTTGGCTAAAAACTATTTGTAAACTACAACTTTTTAAACAAATATTTGATTTCTGTTTATTTTGAGTTTATGCAGAGATAACTCAATCAAAAAGTGTATGTGATAACTAGAATACCTGGGAATTGTGCATCACTTATAAGTAATTGATAACATTTTCTGGAAGAAACTTTTAGCAAATGACAGAAGACCCAAATCTGTGCATCTGCATTTTATGAAAGCCATATGTTACTTGCTGAATCCAATTGCTTTTCTCTACTTTCCTAGGAAAAAATTATTCTCAAGGTAAGAGCCATTAGCAGTAAAAAAGATACAAAATACATAATCATCATGATTTATTTGTGAAAATAACAAATTAAATAAAACAATTCCACTTAAACAACTCCAATATTAGTACCCATGAAGATGTTCCTGAATGTCAATATCCATTGAATTTTTGGAATTTTAATTCCTACGAATTAGGACAAACATAGCCTTAGCATAAACCTTGGACTAATTTTCTTAATTGTTTTGAAATTACAAAAGAATTGATACCATTAAGAAAATGATTCTTTCCTATGGAAATCACGTAAAAATATTTATCACTTATTATAATTCAAATACCAAATAAAAGTAATTTACGTAATCATTACAAATATCATTTTATTACTATTGTAAAATAGAATAAAAACCAGTCTCAATATATTATCATTATTCTTAATTCCTAATCATTACCTAAATATCTTAAACAATTTAAATAGTCATGTATTTAACATAGATGTAAATATTCTATACTTTTACTTAACATTTTCCAGGGGCATGTATACATGTTTCTAAGAAATGTTCACTGCAGTTAAAAGATGCTTTTGTGAAATTAATGTAATATATTGTGTTGCTGTTGTTTTGTTGTTTATAAGGCCTCGGCATTGTCCCTAAGCCTTTTTATGCTCAGTTCCAGCACTCTACAACTTGAGGCACAGAGCTAATTCTTGTTTTTAGTGGTTAATTGGAAATAAGAATCTAACAAGTACTTTCCTGTCTGGGCTAGTTTCAAAAACAATTCTAAGATCTCATTACCCAGAACAGCTCCATTTATAGGCATGAGTCACTGGCACTTGGTTTGATGTATTTTTTTAATTTTAATTATATTTTAGGATTTCTGTTTCGGTATAATGTACATTTTTCTATACATAAATTTAGATATATAATTATATATATACATATGATGACAAATAATCTATAAAAATGTATGTCTTTCTATACACACATATGTGCATATATATATATATATATATATATATATTTCTGAAGACAGACACCTTCTAAAACTTTGATGCTACTAATTTTTGACCTTTTTCACTTCTAAGATATACTGTCTATTTTTACAAAACTTTCCTAGAATAAAATAACTAACCTTCAATAGAAAGTAGAGTTTATTATTTTCAAGGGAATTTTAGATATACACATGATATTGTAGTGATATTTGCAGTATATTACTTGAAATGATCCCGTTACAACTCTTAAATATTTGTGTGTAGTGCTGGGAGAGAGGAAGTTAATTCATACTGGTTAGGAATTTGTTCATAGGGAATTGTTCAGAAATTGTTCAAAGGGAAATATAGAAAGACAGATTTTTAGAAAGCAAAGGAGATCAGGTATGAAAGAAGGATATAAAACTTATCTCAGAGATATTAAGAACTAGCTGAAGAATTTTAGAATGCCAAAGGCGATGAAGAATAAGCCTAGTTGATAACTAGTTCTTCAATAACTGAAAAAGGTTCCCTAGAACTGTTTTTGGTATTACTTAGTTATTATTATCATTTATTCCTTCCATCTGGAGTTATTCCTTCTCTTCTGTCAAAACTATTAATTATGTTGTGCCTTTTTGGTGCCATGCTTGACAAAAACATTTCCAAAATCTCACTTAGACTACCCTTCTCATTGTGATTAGCATTGAACACTCAAAAGTTTGGAATCTTTGAATTTCCAGCATTATTTTTCAACTGATATCTAAACACATTCCTGTCATTACTTGCCGTGACCTATTAACAAAAATTTTTTTGCTCAACAAAGTTGTTTTTTTTTTAAATATAGGTAAAGTACATGAATTAAGGACTATTGTCAGGTATCAGTATGGAAGGAGCAATTATATATTCTATGGATGGGTTATTTTGCATTTACTAACAAAATGACTTATTTTGCCAATCCTGGAGCTTCAACTCAGGGCCAGGGAACTGTTCTTGAGAGTTTTTTTTTTTTTTTTCTCAAAGATAGCACTCTACCACTTGAGCCACAGTACCACTTCCAGTGTTTCTTTTTCTGTGTATGTGGTACTAAGCAATGGATCCCAGGGTTTCATGCACGCTAGGCAATAACTACCACAAAGCCACATTTCCACAGCCCTAAACGAGTTTCTTAAGATGGCATTACTTTTTCATTCCGTTACTTTGTATTATAGTTTTGGCCAGGTGGTCGAAAAGAAGTGCAAAACAGTACTAAGTTTAGTAAGCTGACATTCCTATCACATCACTAAAGAAGTACAGTGTTAAGACCTGCAGGACTCATAGGGTTGTTACATATGACATTATTATGTAAAACACCATTAACAGTCATCTCTAACATCCATAACATTCTGCTTCCACTTTCAAGGTCAAGAGCTAAATATCTAAGACTTTTTATTGATTGGGTGTGTTTCCTAGGAAGGAAGAAGGAGGATGTGGAAGGTGATGGTGGAAAAATACGTATATTGGCTTCCTGTCCACATTTTTTGCATTTGTAAAAAGTGCTACTGATGAAATCCCACATACATATAATTGACTATGCTATCTGCAGAAGATGCAGATAAATGAAGTCATTTATTCTGGTGGAGAGACAAATGTTAACAAAACCCATTTCTGGAAAAAATACTAGGTAAGAAAGTATAACGTATTGTATATAAAATGGTTTCTTCTCCTAGCAGAACAAAATGTAGTATTGAAATGACTAATCGAGGTTTCTTTGAGATTTTCTGCTGTCTCAGTATCAAAATATTCTCTAACTCCTGTAACATCCAAGCATAAAATCATGATTTGAGGATCTCAGTAATTTTAGAAACAAAGGTACATAATACTTCCTTCCTGCAGAGACATGTGATGGCAAGTATGATTGATTGTATTATAGTTCTCTTCTTTTTCCTCTTTATCACAAGTGTTGTATATCTTGGCATATTTCTCTGTCCTGCTTCCTGTAGGTGAGATTAACCTCTACTCTGCAATGTCAAGATGGGTCATGTGACTTACTTCAGCTTACAAAAATGAACCAGAAGTGGTCAAAGGGTATTTCTAGGGGAAGATTTCTATCACATTGTCTGTGTCTAACAGATGATTTATTTTCCCTTAGCCCTAAAAACAGCATATTTCTAAAGGGAGTCTTCTTTCAGCTTATATAGTGGAAGAATATAGCATGGGAAATAGAGGCAAAACTCAAATACAGCCACACACACACACACACACACACACACACACTCACACACACACACACACACACACACACACTCTCACACACACACACACATATATATATATATAAAACAGGCAGAACTAAGCTAATATTAGAATATGATATTAAGATGTTAGTTTCTTACCATTCTTGTATAGATTTATGATAGATGAGTATAGCACTAAACAAATAGATAACATTTACTGTTTGATGCTATTAATTTTTTTGTTTTATATATAAGCATTCTCTCCTGTTTGATGCTATTCTTTTTTATATATAAATAAGCATTCTCTATGTGATCACTTGTGTGGTTATCTTTTTCTAAACATGTGTTTAATCACTATAGACCACTGTATCTAATATCCACAATCATTATCCAGACCTAGTCATTGAGATGAGGAAGAACAAAATGTCTAGATTTCTCCTTTTTTCTTCTTCTACTTTTTCTAGTGTGAATTCTCATCCTTTCTCCAAATTCTCCTATTAATAAAGTAAGAATGCACATAGTAGATATCAAGCAAAAGGCTTCAAAGCCAGACTTTCATTCTTTCAAAAATGGGTGAAGTAAATCAGAGTAGCTTAAGGAAGTATAAAAATATGACTTTATTCCCTGTCTGGCTTCTACCATAGGGTGGGAACATGACTCTAAATATCTAATAAACCATTTGCCTTGGCTAATTTTTTAAATAGTTTTTAAAGTAAATAGTAATATTAAAAATTTTTTAAAAATAATTTTAAAATAAATAGTAATTTGCTGTTTGAATAAGACCATTATTTTTTGAGTTGAGAGGCTAAATTTTATCAGAATCGAAATATAATGAAAAAAATGATTTTAAGATAAATAGCTGGTAGTTACCTTTTTAACGTGAAATACACACAGAGACATCTTTTTTCTTCTTTTTCTATCCACACTGATTCAAATTCAATAAGCAGTTCACGTAATTCAAATAGCTGTGTATCAGGAATAGATTAGACTACAAAAAGTTAGAAAAAGAGAACCAGTATTGGGTGGTGCATTCTTTAAAAATAACTGTCAAATAAGTATTAACTATAATTCCAAAATAATAGCAGGCAAATTCTCTTGAAAAGAGAAGATTTTAAACAGAATGTATCAAAAGTGACAGTGCCTGCACTGCTTCAGGAGATGTTCTCTGGGATTTAGAGTTTTTAGTACATGAGAATGTTTTAACCAAGATTATTTGCTTTCAGGGACTAAAATTTTTAGTTATATTTCATATAAGAAATATGTTGTTCAAATTTAATGAAAGGATAACAGCTTATAGTAGAAAGAATGCTACACACTCACTGTAGTAGGCAGCAAAATACCTTCCCAAAATATCTATCGTCCTGAAATATCTAATCCCTCAAATGTAGATTTGCATTTTATACATACATATATATATATATATATATATACAACATCTATCTATATATATATATATACAACATATATATATATATATACAAGTTTGTAAAATAATCACCCTTCATTACCCAAGGAACGCAAATTTGAATAATTATCAATTATATTCAAATTATATTCAAATGGGCATTTAAAAGTCCCAGCTGTAGTTGGAAAGGGACATGATTCGGTAAGAACCCTCAGAAAGATGTAAAGATGCTACATTAGAAGATAAAGGAAAAGACAACAACCCAGATTTGAAGTTTCTGGAAAGCGGAAGTAAGTGCATTTTTGCACTAGAATCATCTGAAAAGTATTTCAGCTCTCTCAGTGACTCGATTTTAATCTAGTGAGACGTCTTTTAGATTTCTGTCCTTTAGAACTGCAAAATGATAAATACAGATTATACAAGCCACTTAACTTGTAGAAATTTATTACAACAGATTTGACTGAGTAAACTAAGTCAACTACAGCCTTTTCCCTATGCAACTACAGGGACACCACATGTCCTAGTTTCTGAGAATAAGAAAAAGTTGCACTGGCTTTGTACACATGTGTGGTGTACATACTACTAAGGGCCTTGCATTAATGAAGTCTTGAAATTATAAATAATATCTAAATAAAAAGCTCCCTATCTTTATTTTCACATTTGGGGATCATTAAGTACTAAATTTATGCAGAAGACCAGGGTAAGAATATAGAAATGAAATCTGTCTCCTAATATTATAAAGATAATTTATGTCATTTTGAATTATACTCTTTAAAGTAATAAAAAATAAGGTAAAACAGAAACTCAATTTTTTATCCTTCCTAACTTTGCAACAGAAAATAGAAAATCCAGTAAAGATACAACAATCCCAGGATGGTATAGGATGTTATAGGATCACTAGATGTTGAAAAAGAAGATAACAAAAATGCGTCCCTTGGAACAATGGGAAACAAACTCCACACCGAAAGATTGTGATATAGCTAGAAAATAGTTTCCACTATTCTCTCTTTGATATTTTAGGTTTGTTTACCCAGCAACTTTCCTCTCTTAAGTAATGACTATTTATTAATACTCAAGGGTTTGCAGCATATATCCCAGCAACAAATAATGCTTCTAAATGTAAAAAAAGAATGATACTAAGAGTAACCAAGGGTATTGTGTTGCTGTAGCTGATAAATAAGAATGATTTTTGTGAATAGTCAAACCATTTTGATTTTTTTCATACCTTTCCTCTTCTCCAACATGAGAAATCCTAGTCAAGATATGCAAAACATTAATAAAGGATTTTATATTTTTATTGTTCACACTAAAGCAAATACACTTTTCCTCTTTGCAAGCCTGATTTTGAAAGAATCAGACCCTCACAATTATTTTTATAGACAAAAGTTTACCGCTTTGGCTTAGGTGTTTTCCTGCCTTTGGCCGTTGCTCTCCATTATTTTGGCGACTACACAGAAAAACAAGATAAATCCATTATGCTTATGTTGAATTGTTCAAAGTCAAAGTACCTCCAAACAAAGTTTTCTCTTCCCTTCTACACTGCTAGTTGAAGTTTAAATGATAACAAAAATGTCATACTTTAATGTACATTCTCATTGAAACCAGTGAAAACAGGAATGTCTGTGATTGCTTTTATAAAATACTTTCAAGTATTTTCCTTGGCTATTTTCATTATTGCCTTTGTTCCATCCTCTAATCAGGAACACAGGGTTACACAAAAAGATCTTTCTAAGGAATAGGATGTTAGTCAAAAAAATAGATGTATAATTAAAGATTTTCATCACTTAAGAGATTGAAAAGCTCAGAAGACATTTTGCTATTACTGGAATGGTTCTTAAACTAAGTGAAATGCATGTAAATGTGACAGTTGTTCCAAACAATGATTATGGCTTATACTTTTCTCCTTCAATGAGATGAGTAACTCATGAAACCTCTGACAACGTTGGAGGGCATATCGATTTTAGGGCAGAAGAGTTAATGTTAGAAAGCCAAGGGAGATTCCTTAAACAGCACTGGCTATCACTTATCAGTTAATTATACTTATGACATATAAGTATACAAACATGTAAATATGAATTGAGTGAGAAATGTGTGATTTACACAATTGATTCAATGACAACTAAAACTAGAAAACACTTCCCTACATTTATGTAAACTATTATATCTAGTGAAGATTTAAAGTTTTAGAATACATTTTAACATTTACATCAAAATATTTGTTTATTTCTAATTTTTGTCGATCCTGTGGTTTGAAATCTGGGCCTGGACGCTTTCTCTCAGCTGTTCAGCTCAAAGCTAGTGCTCTACCACTTAAACCACTGCCAGTTTTCTGGTGGCTCATTGGAGATAAGTGTCTCATGGACTTTCCTGCCTATGCTGGTTTTGAACCATGATTCTGAGCTGTGCGACTCCTTAGTAGCTAGGATTACAAATATGAACCACTGGCACTTAGCTACATAATTATTTTTTACACATTTATGAAGTATGGAGTGGTAATTCCATTCATTCATAACTTGTGTAATGATCAAACTATATCATATTTATTAGTTTCTGTATGTAACATTTCTTTTTAGTGAGGCTGCTCAACCTTATCTTTTGGCTGTGATGAAATGTCTATTTTTAGCTATAATCACTTTGCTTCTTATGGTATACAATTAATATATTAACTTTTAGTCATGGAAGTCTGCTAATTAAAGTTATATAAAACATGAATTGTAATGAGAAAGAAATTCATGACTCTATTACTTGTTTTAGGAAAACAATTATGCCTCTTGTTTTCAATTATATTTCTGTGGGAATGTGTAGTATTTATTGATTTAACTGTTAAAATTGATAACAGTTACATTATATCAAGTTGATTCTAACTTGTATTTGAAAATTGCACACTTAAAACAAATATACTTCCACTTTCTTCTACCACATAATTAAAATAACAGTAAAGAAAAGATAGGTGTTACTGGGTCATGAGTAGAATCCTAGAAACTCAGGAGGTAAGACCTGAACATTTTGGTTCAATGTCAGTCCAAACAGAAAAAAAATGTGAAAATTTATCGTCAATTATCCAGCAAGAAGGAGAAGGTATGGATGTGGCTCAATGAATAGTGTCATCACCCATGAGCAAAAAATACAATGGAGACCATTAAACATTGAGTTCAAGCCTTAAAAATGGCATATGTGCAGAAGACAACAATAAAAAGTACTATGAGCATCAATAATGAAGAAAAATAGTAGAAAAGTTACTGAGATATGTTGTGTTAACATCTGGAGGACAGAAATCATTTGACAGAATTTTAATTCATGAGAGGGAAAAATCAAAGTCTCATTTGTACACTCTCATTGTACTCATTTGTGTTGAAACCTTGTTATTGGGAAACAAGTAAAAGAGTAGATTGGATTACCTGTCATAGTAGACATTGCCTGTGAATATGCACCATCCCATTCTGCAAAACTCTAAACTCTTGTTTGTAATTTAAATACAACCTCATGTTAGAGATTGTTTGGTTCACATAGACAAGGGTCTTTATTTTGAGGTTTCAGACCAGAGCTTTTGCTTATAACCACTCCTGCTTTACCCGCTTCCCTTGCCTTACTTAGCTGACACCAAGCCAAGTCTTTGAACTAAACCCCACTGCCTTAATCACTCCCTTTCTCCAGCTACAACTCATTTCACATGCTATTTATGTCTTAGCATTACTTGTTTTCATTATAATCTCCACCAGAAAACTCGTATATTCATGTAAATCCACTGTAAATAACCTAGCTAGAAAAGGGAGTAAGTGCTCCCACAAATCTGTGCTACACTATGTCTTTTTTCTCCATGGCTTTTGAGTTTGACAAATGATTGATTTGGTTTGATGTAATTCCATTTATCCAGACTTACTTTGATTTGTTGTGCTTCGTGATCTTTGGAAGTTTTGACCTATGCCAAGGGGCCCTCATGTTTCCCCTAACCCTTCCGGTAACATTTTCAAAGTATCTGACTTACATTGTGGTCTTTGATCCATTTGGAATCGATTCTGGTGCAGGGAGGTATATAAGGATCTAACTTCAGTTTTCTGTGTACAGACAACTCTACCAGCACAATTTTTTTTAAAGAGGCTGTATTTCTTCCATCCTGTTTCTGGCTCTCTATCAAAGATTATGTACCTATAGGAATGGATTCATTTCTGGATATTCGATTCTGTTGTATTGATGGAATTCTGTGCTTCTATTGGAAAGAATGTTACTACCCCATTCATGAGGAAATAGAAAGACTGGGAAAAATGATGTTTAGTGAGATAAGCTAGATCTAATTAAATATATGCTGCATTGTTTTCCTCATTTGTAATAACTAGAATATGTCCATAAATATACAAGTTAATCCAGTAGTTAGCAAATGAAAAATACATATAGTTGGACATGATTAACTAACAGCACTTTAAGCATTCACATGGTGAAAACAAGTGAAGCTATTCTGAGGAGAGGATCACAATGACTCAATATCTATGCGCATATGACCATATTGTAATGTACTCTAAAAATCAATCATGCATGTGAAATACATATATCTGTATATAATTTTAATAGGTGCCATAAAAATAGCCGACTTCCCTGTAATCTCGAAGCAAAATTCTAAGTTTAGAAGATAAATTGAGGAAAGTTTTTAAAACAAAAACTAAAATACATAGAAGAAAAAGCAGAAGAGAAAAGAAAAAAATAAGATGAAAAGTAGAGTAGCTATCTATTGAAAAATTCATAAACAATTTCCAGAACTATACAAGAGAGCTTGGGTAGAGCTCAGTTGTAGAACTAGACTAATATATACAAAGCCATGGGTTCAATCTCCAAGAAGGCATAATAAGTTAATAAATAGTAATAATAAAATAATTACAAATGCTTTCATGTTAAAGAGGCCTGAATCCTAAAACAGTATACAAATTACTCTCAATTCTTGTATATAATGACATGAAATTACAAGAATAAAGAGGTAATAGTTTTCCTTTTCTATCCTTTCCTTTAGTTTTCTGTTTTCTTCTTCTCTTTTTTCCTTTGGCACTACTGATGCTTGAAGCTGCTAAGGCTCTGACCACTTTAGATTATTTTTCAGATAAGGTCTTACCTTTTGGCCAAGCCTTCCCTGAGCAATAATCTGTTACCTATGGCTTCCACAAATGTGAGGTATCAGGGAAATTACACTATATCTAGCTGTCTTTGCTTTTGTAGTTTCTCACAATTTTTTGGTCAGAGCTGTCCCTGGATGTCAGTGTTCTACAGTTCTGCCTTCTAATTAGCAATGTACATTTCATTCCATGTTTGGACTCAGACTATTTTACAATGTATACACTCAATATTGACTTCTATTTTCTAGATATTAAATTCTATTGAGGTTAGTATGGATTTTTATGATGTTATAATAAAAACACAGAGAAATCCATTGGTTATTTTCCCAGTTTCTTCAAATATTTATAACTATGACATGAAAAGTAGGACATTAATATTTCACAAGCAACTTATGCAGACCAGTTGTTTTAATAATTTTGTGCACATATTAAGTCCAATAAAATTTTATCAACTCTATATTAATATATATTTATAGATATTTTTCTTTACCAAAAATGAGTCTGTCTCATGCTTCCCTTTTATAATTAAACCCAGTACTTCTCTTTGTCTCATCCAAAAACTGTTTCATTCTGGCAACCAACACATTTTTTTTTCTCCAGCTTCTAGATCATGCAATAAATAAGCTTTTAGGATTGCCTTCAACTCTTTGGTAGATTATTGCCAGTTGTTGTATGCCTTAATATTGTATTCCCACAAGTTGCCTTTGGTTCTGTCATTATAGAATGTAGCACAATTCATTTCCTACTCACCTGAGGAAAGCCTGAACTGATTTCCATTTTTATGACTAGAGGAAATAATGCTGCTATAAACATCTGTGTTTTGGCTTTTGGGTGAATGTTACATTTCATTTCCATGAGCCAAAGCCGGAAGAGCTCCATTCCAGTGCTATACTGTGAGTGGTTGCATATTTCATATTATAAGAAACTGTCAAAATGTTTTCAGAAGTGGCTTTCCCATTTGACATTCCTGCCAGCATCCAGTTTCTCTGTTTCTTTATAGCACTTATTATGGACATTATTGTATTATGTGAAGTAATTCTCATACATGTTTTATGATGTAATTTTAGTTTTAATGTGCATTCATTTGATGACTGATGATGCTTTTCTTGTGCTTATTTTTCACAAGATGTACTTTGCTAGGTTCCAATTGATTTTTTTTTTGCCCAGTCGGGGGGCCTGAACTCTGTGCCTGGGCGCTGTCCCTCAGCTTTTCAGCTCAAGGCTAGCACTCTACCACTTGAGCCACAGGGCCACTTCCGGCTTTTTTTTGTTTTTGCTTATGTGGTGCTGAGGAATCGAACCCAGGGCTTCAGGCATGCAAGGCAAGCACTCTACCACTGAGCCACCTTCCCAGTCCTCCAATTGATTTTTTTAACATTAGGTTTTGAGAGTTCTATGTAGAGTCTAGATTTGAGGCATTCTTCAGGTACAGAATTTGCAACTATTTTATCCTTGACTATGGATACCCTTCATCATCATCATCATCATCATCGTCATCATCACTATTAGTATTACTACTATTAATTTTGTACGTGTATGTATGGTCCTGGGGATTGAACTCAGGGCCTCTGAGATTTGTTGCATTTGGTTAACAATTTACCATTTGAGTCATGCCTCACTTCTGGCTTTTTTGCTGATTAAGCAGAGATAAGATTCTCAAGAACTTTATTTTTTTTTGGCTGCCTTCAAACAGAAATACTCAAATCACAACCTACCAATTTGCTAGGTTGTGATATATGAGCACCCTGCTCCCAACTTCTATTCACTACTTGTATGACCTTTCATAGACTAAATTATTTTACAATTTTATTGATTACTACTATATAAAGTTTTCCTTTCGTATAATTTTAATGCCATATTTAAGTATGCTTCATCTCTAAAATTATCAAAACATCTTCCTTTGCTTTATACTTACATCACTCTTTTTGTTTTATATGCCACCTTCAAAACCTGCTTTAAGATAATATTTGAATAAATTGTTATATTTAAGTCAACGTTCACTTTTTAATTCTCCCCAATACTGTATAATCTATCACCACTTATTAAAGAGAATGTCATTCCACAAGTGTTTTACATTCTTATTAAATATTCCTTGATAATATGTATGTTCCTCTAATCTGGTGCCCTACACTCCCATTGAGCTGTGTAATCTTTCCTATACAAACATAACAATTTTACACTAACAGCTTTAATATTGGAGAGAGAAATATATTCCAGTTTATTTTCCTTTGTCAATGAGTCAAAGAGTGTTGGTCAGGTGTTTTAAGAAATTGTCAAAAACTTATAAATAAAATTGTGAAGCTGTGCGCTGATGGCTCATACTTATAATCCGAGCTGCATAGGAGGCTGAGATCTGAGGATTGTGGTTCAAAGCCAGCTGGAATGGGAATGTCTGTGAGACTTTTATCTCCAATTAACCACCAGAAATCCATTAGTGGCAAAGTTGCTCAATGGGTAGAGCACTCATTTTGAGCTGAAGAGGTGAGGGACAGTACCCAGGCCCACATTCAAGCCCCAAGAATGACCAAAAAAGGGACGAGGAAGTGGGAGAAAATATGTATCCCCCAATCCATAAAAATTATATGTCTCCATTTATTCAGATTTTTGCCTTTATATTCAGCATGGTATGATTTTCAATGATGGTGGGTGAAATACATTTTGACGATGTGTGGAGATAGCACAAAGTCATTCACAGAAAACCATTGAAAAATAAGGGGCAATTTGAATGGAAAAAGACAGAAACAGGTTAATCAGGCCCTTGATCAATATATGAGTGTGCAAAATATTTCAATAAGATTTCTTCATGCAATTAATAGACACCAATTAATAAATATCTTCCAAAGGCATTGGTATTCAAGTATGACATAAAGGCTAAATACAGATTGCGTGGTGAATGAAACAAAGATAAGTGAGAAAATACATACTTATAGTAATTGTGCAAACAAACTAAGAAATTTGGTCAACATACTGAGGGCTCATGGCTCATTAGAATTAGAAGGCCATTGGTATCTAAGATAATACTAAAATGTTAGACTTGAGCCTATCTTTAAGACTGCTTAATGCTAAAGTAAAGTCAATAAAGGACATGTTTGGCAAATAAAGTAAAATTATAATTTAGAGACAAATGAAAATAATAATATACATATATGTCTATATACATGTATGTATACATCTGTATATTCATATATAGGTATACATATATATAGGTATTTGTATATATACACCTAAGAAGTATGAATATATGCATATGTACACATAGTGTTTATACATATACATATTAATGCCAATGAAAAACTTTAACCATCCTGAATAAGTTATCAAGAAGTCCAAATATATATCTCTGTAATATACCAACAACCAAAGAACATATGGAAAGATCATAACATACCTAGACATTGCATACATATAGAGATTAGTGGAAATAGAAACAACAATATGATAGTACTGCACAACCACTATGTAGAAATTGGAATCCTTACACATTGGTGTTTAGAACTTAAAATTATATAGTCAGTTTGTTAAACATACTGGAAATCTTTAAGATATTACACATATACTTGCTCTTATTTTCCAGCATTTTGAATCATAATTTGATATCCAAAATAGATTTCAACACATGCCCAATGAGACACATGTACAAGAATATACATAGCAAAACCGTTTACAATAATTTATAATAAAATATTGAACTGATCATTGAGGACATTATACAATTATACACATGCATACAAAACAATATGCTCTATCCGTGAGAAAAATTTACTTGAACTTACTTGGGAAACACTAATATTATATGGGAGAAATGGATGAAATATACTGCATTTTCTAATTAAATGAGCTTTTTAAAATTGGCACATCTGTAGTGGTAGACTATGAAGTAATGGTTGGTCAATGGAGGGTAGGTTGAAATGATGACAGGAAGTGACTACTAATAAATATTGGAGTATTTTGAGAGGGTAATGACGATAAAATGTTCTAGAACTGAAGGTGATGTTCATAGTACAACTCTAACTTTCTAAGAATCATTGTACTTTATCGAAGTATTACAGATTGCATTTGCATTAACCTTACGAAAAATTTTAGAATAGTAGTGGGTGAATCTGAGTGGTAATTTAGGATTTAAAATCACAGAATTCTGTAATGAGTTTAGTATGTTGATGAATGAGACTATCAATAAAATATGATCTGTGACATATCCTCTAAATGACTATACATGATATTGCGAGTCAGTGAATATTCTACAAAATTATGTAAATTGAGGGATGAGATAGGATTGAGAAGCATGAGGGAAAATGATCATCAAGATGCACTGTACTGGGCTGGGAATGTGGCTTAGTGGTAGAATTAGTGGTAGTGTGAAGCCCTGGTTTGATTCCTCAGTACTACACAAACAAAAAAGCTGGAATTGGCACTGTGACACAAGTTGTAGAGTGCTAGTATGAGGAAAAGAAGCTCAAGGACATTGCCCACTGTCAAGACCCTAAGTTCAAGACCCAGGACTGTCCAAAAAAAAGAAGGAAGCATTGTATTAAGACAGGCACTAGTGGCTCATGCCTGTAATCCAAGATACTCAGGAGGCTGAGGATTGAGGTTTGAAGCCAGCCAGGAAATTCTGTGAAATTCTTATCTCCAATCAAAACTCAGAACAATCTGAAAGTGCTGCCTCTCGTACAGTGATAGAGTTCTAGTGTTCATCCATAAGAGCTCAGGAGCAGCACCCAGGCCTACAGTTCAAACCTCAGGAGAGAAAAAAGGAAAACAAAATAACTCACTAAACACTATTTATAAACTGCATGGTCAAAGAGCAACCCCCAATCATGTACTTAAAGTTAATTAAAAATATTATTAGAATAAAATACAAGTCATTTTAGGGACCAAATATAGATAGAATTCAAAAGTTGTTTACAGGGGCAAAGTAAATTCTATATCACGCAGTTTGAGTTGAAATTTGTTCTTCAGTCTTATTAAATCATTCTTAAAATTGAAAATACTGCCAATTATAGGTCAATATCACTGAGGAACAGATTGAATTCTGCTGTCTTTCCATAGCAAATCATAGTGGTGAATTTTTTGGCTCTTGCTGATATATATCTGAAATTTTAAAGTAGATTTGCAATCATATAATATTAATTTAATCTATCATTTCATTAGGATGATGTTGGTCAGATTTTTTTTCCAGTAAATCTTATCCCTTATGATAAATGAGAGCATGCTATGACAGTCTCCTATTAATATGACAAAATAGTTTATAAAATCAACTTAAAAGGAGGAAAGATTGATCTTGGCTTCTGATTTTATACATTTCATTTTATGTTTTTTATCCTCGTTGCTTTGGGTTGGTGGTGGAACAGTACCCCATGTCAGGAACATGCGATGGAGTATGTGTACTCATGGAAGCCAGGAAGTAAAGAAGAGGAGTAATAGGAGTGGGAGAGGGAGAAAAAGGAGGAGGAGAGAGAGAGGGAGAAGGAAAAGGAGAAAGAGATAGAGAAGAAACAGAAGAAAAAGGGGGAAAGGTCTTTGATCTTATTGTCCTCTTTGATCACAAGTTCTCAGTGACCAAATCTCTACATTTGTGCCCACTTGAAAATGTTCACCACCTCTTTATGGTAACATAGTGAAAACTAATTATTAATCCCTATCCTTTATGAATTCAGATTCTATTTCTAGAATGGGGGGGGGGTAGATATTTCTGTACAATTGTGAAAACTACTGCTCCTAAATAGTTACTTGAATTAATCAGAGGAGCTATTTGACATGGAGTTGGTTTGGTTATACAATTGTTGGAGAGATGAATGAAATATTTAGAATGCAAATGCATTTTATTTAACAGATAAGGAAGCTTCAAGATATTTCATTTTTGATTTTCAAAAATTACTATTTCATTCAACTCACAATGAGTTGAATTTTTCATTATTTTATGGCATTTTTATTCAAGTTGTTTGTCATCTATAATGAGGTTCATTCTTTCAAGTTGAAAGAAAAATGAATACTATAACTTATATGGAGAGTAGTTATAATATGGATTTCCTGCAATTCAACAATAAGTTATATTCAAATCTCTAGGAATAATTGGATATGTCATATATCTTGCTTTAGTTATCTCATATTGAGATTGATTCAATTTCTTAAAATCAGTGTTGACATAAAATACACAAAATTCAGTGTTTCTCTGAAATGACTTGGTACTTGAACCTCAGAAATACATGACCAGTAACTAAGATTTCTGCATACTCAAAAAATGTATGAATCTACATTTTTATGTCAAAAAAGATTAGGGTAAAAGCAATAGAAAATCATGTAGCCACAGTAGAAAAAATTTAAAGTTAATAACAAATTGTTTCTTTCAGCCTGACAGAACCTATTGACTTTAGCTTACATGAGACATTTGATTAATGATCCTTTTGTAGCTTTTGAATAATAGAGTATTTCAATTTGTCCAAAGATTCTGTCATTTAAACCTTCGAGTGTATATTTTTTAATAAAAATGAAAATATTTTTCCACAGTGCAGGTTCAGATTTAGTAACTAAATAAATATCTAAATGTTAATTTGTTAAATTGACCTCTGGATTTCAAATAATTTTTTTTTTTGGGTCCAGTCGTGGGGCCAGAACTCTGGGCCTGGGCGCTGTCCCTCAGCTCTTCAGCTCAAGGCTAGCGCTCTACCACTTGAGCCACAGCGCCACTTCCGGCTTTTTTCTTTTTGCTTATGTGGTGCTGGGAATCGAACCCAGGGCCTCAGGCATGCAAGGCAAGCGCTCTACCACTGAGCCACCTTCCCAGCCCTCAAATAATTTTTTATTCTCAGATATATTATGTGCTGAATATGTGTATCTCAATCTTCTAATCCTCCGTACACTGGAAGCTGGGATTCAAAGCCAGCCTTGGCAAGAAATTTTGTGAGACACATCTCAATCACACACACACACACACACACACACACACACACACACATAAATACACACACACACACACACACACACACACACACACACACACAGAAAGCCAGAAGTGGAGTTGTGGATCAAATGTTAGGGCACTATCCTTGAGTGAATAAAAGTAAGGGATAGGCCTTGAGTTCAAATAAAAAGAACAACACACATACACACAAACTCACTCACACACACACACACACACACACACACACACACACACACACATACAATATTATGTCTAAATTCTTTTTTAAGTAAATTGTTATTTTTTTATTGTGAAAATACTGTACAGAGGGGTTACAATTACATGGGCAAGATAATGAGTACATTTCTTGTCAAGCATTGTTGCCTCCTCCTTTGTTTCCCCTTTCCATCCCTTCTCATCCTCCCCCCAATCCCCACCCAATACTCCCCGCTCCTCCATCCCGCACCAAAGTTGTGAAGGTCATTTTCGACCTAATGACTTGTACATCTCATTGTTGCAGTGAGTCCACCTGTATCCCTAGTTAAACGATTAATTCTTATTTTTGTTTGAAGAAATAAAAAATATCATGAAAAGTAATATTTGTTACATATACTTCAACTTTTGTGAAGTGGTTTTTAGAACAATATGTTTTAAGGTATTGCATAGGTCATTAAAATTAATGTCAATCTACTTAATAGTTATAATTCCTCATAACACCTTGGAGTGCAACATTTGGTATTGTTTCTATAGTCTTAAGAATTATTCTAAATAAAAGAAAGAAAGGAAGGGAGAATAGGAGAAAAAAATGAAGAAACAAAGAAACCAAGAAAGAAAAAAAGAAAAGGAAAGAAAGAAGAGAGAAAGATAGAGGTGGGGATGGAGGGAAGGAGGGCAGAAGCAAAGAAGAAAAGATAGGAAGGAAGGAGCACACAAATTCCCAGCTCCTCTGGGACACAGCAAAGGCAGTACTCAGAGGCAAGTTTATAGCTCTGAGTTCCTACATCAACAAATTAGAGAGATCTGAAACCAACAATTTAATGAGACACCTGAACCTCCTTGAAAAAGAGCAGCAAGATAAACCCCAATACAGTAGACGGAAAGACATAATTAAAATTAAATCAGAATTAAATGAATTAGAATCCAAAAAAAACTATAGAAAGAATCAACAAAACAAAGAGTTAGTTTTTCGAAAAAATTAACAAAATTGACAAACCCTGAGCAAATCTTATCAGAAAAAGAAGAGAACACACCCAAATAAATAAACTCAGAGATGGGAATGGAAACATCACCACAGAAACAACCAAGATTCAGAACATTATAAGGGAATACTTCTCAAAACTTTATGCTAGTAAGTTTGAGAACTTGGCAGAAATGGACCTTTTCCTAGTAAATATTGACATGTCGAAACTAAACCAAGATGAATTTAACCATCTTAACAGGCCCATATCAAGCACTGAAATAGAAAAAGCAATAAGAGACTTCCCATCTAAGAACAGTCCAGGACCAGATGGTTTTACAGCAGAATTCTACAAGGCTTTCAAAGCAGAGCTCACACCAATACGCCTCAAACTTGACAATGAAATTGAAAGAGAAAGTTCACTACTAAACTCATTCTATGAAGCCATCATAACCCTCATCCCAAAACCAGGCGGGGACTCATCAAAGAAAGAGAACTATAGACACATTTCTTTCATGAACATTGATGCAAAACTTCTCAACAAAATTTTGGCCAATCGACTTCAACAATTCATCCAAAAAATCATACACCAAAATCAAACAGGATTCATTTCATGGACGAAAAGCTGGTTCGATATATGCAAATGAACTAATATTATTCATCACATCAATAGGGGCAAGGATAAGAACGACATGGTTATCTCAATAGATGTAGAAAAAACATTCAACAAGATCCAACACCCCTTTATGATGAAGGTTTTGGAAAAATTAGGAATCCATGGAACATTCCTCAATACAATAAAGGGTGTATATGACAAACCTACAGCCAGCATTATACTTAATGGTGAAAAACTAAAACCATTTCCTCTTAACTCAGGAACAAGACAAGGATGTCCAGTCTCTCCACTTCTCTTCAATCTAGTATTAGAATGTATAGATACAGCAACAAGACAAGATGTAAACATAAATGGGATCCAAATAGGGAAAGAAATAAATCTCTCCCTCTTTGCAGATGACATGATCTTGTATTTAAAGAATCCAATAGACTCTACTCCCAAATTACTCAAGCTGATTCAAAACTTTGGCAAAGTTGGAGGGTATAAAACTAACCCCCGAAAAATCTCTGTATGCCAAGAATGAGAAAAGTGTGGCTGAAATTAGGAAAGCAACTCCATTTGTAATAGCTCCACAAAAAAAAAATCTAGGAATTAACTTAACCAAAGAAGTGTAGGACCTCTATGGTGAAAACTTTAAAAACTTGAAAAAGGAATTCAAACAAGAAGTTAGAAAATGGCAAAACCTCCATGCTCCTGGATTGGAAAGACTAACATCATGAAAAAGGCAATACTTCCCAAAGATATCTACAAATTCAATGCAATACCTATCAAAATTCCAATCTCATTCTTCAAGGAAATAGAAGAGGCAATCCAAAAATTCATATGCAACAAAGTAAGACCCCGAATAGCAAAAACGCTCCTCAACGGAAAGAGCACAGCTGGAGGAATATCAATACCAAATTTCAAACTCTACTATAAAGCCATAGTAATCAAAACAGCTTGGTACTGGCACAAGAAGAGACCTCAGGACCAATGGAATATAATTGAAAACCAAGAAATTAACCTACAGACTTTTAGCCATCTAATTTTCGATAAGGGAACTAAAAAAATAGAATGGAAGAAAGACAGCCTCTTCAGTAAATGGTGCTGGCAAAATTGATTAACTACTTGTAGAAAACTAAAGCTATATCCTTATATATCACCCTGCACCAGAATCAACTCCAAATGGATCAAAGACCTCGGAGCCAAAGCAGACAATCTGAAAATATTACAGGTTGGTATAGGAGAAACCCTAGGTCTCCTTGGTGCAGGCTGAAATTTTCTGAATAGAGATCCGGAAACACAACAAATCAAAGAAATGTTGGACAAATGGAATTGCATGAAGTTGTAGAGCTTCTGCATGGCAAAGGACATAGCTAGCAAGATCAATAGAAAGCCCACAGATTGGAAGAAGTTCTTCATTAGCCATACAACGGAGAAGGGTCTCATATATAAAATATCCTTGGAACTCAAAAAATTAAATCCCCCAACAACAAATCCTCAAAGAAACAACTGCCCAATAAATAAGTGGGCTAAAGACTTAAAGAGAAACTTCTCTGAAGAAGAAAGAAGGATGGCCAATACACACATGAAGAAATGCTCAACCTCCCTAGCCATAAAAGAAATTCAAACCAAAACAACATTAAGATACAAATTCACCCCAGGTAGAATAGCAAAAACCAAGAACTCTAATAACAACAGATGCTGGAGGAGATGTGGACAGAAGGGAACCTTACTTTATTGTTGGTGGGAGTGTAAACTTCTTCAACAATTTTGGAAAGTAGTATGGAGGTTCCTCAAAGACTCCACATAGAGCTCCCCAATCACCCAGCAATGCCACTTTTGGGCATTTACCCAAATGTTTGCAAGCAAGACCACACTGAAGCTACCAGCACAACTATGTTTAATGCAGCATTATTTACTATAGCTAAGATATGGAACCAACCAACCCAGATGCCCCTCAGTAGATTAATGGATCAAGAAAATGTGGTATATATACACAATGGAATTCTATGCCTCCATCAGAAAGAATGACATTGGCCCATTTGTTAGGAAATGGAAAGACTTGGAAAAAATGATATTAAGTGAAGTAAGCCAAGCCCAAAGAAACATAGGTCCCATGCTTTCCCTTATTTCTTTGTTGCTTTGTATGTCCCTCCCCCACAGTGTAACCCCTGCTTTCACTGTATTTGATGTCTATATAATTTGTAGAGTGGAAGGGGACAAACAAATCGTTTAAATAAGGATACTGTTGGACCCGTTGCAACAACGAGAAGTACAAGTTGTCATGTCGAAAATGAACTTTACAACTTTGGTGGGGTGGGGGAAGCTTGGGTGGGGGGCGGCGGGAGGCTGGAAAGGGATGAGAAAGGGAAACAAAGGAGGATGCAACAATGCTTGATAAGAAATGTACTCATTATCTTGCCCATGTAATTGTAACCCCTCTGTACAGTATTTTCATAATAAAATATTTTAAAAAAAGAAAAAAGAAAGGAAAGAAGGAAGGAAGGAAAGAAGGAAGGAAGGAAGGAAGGAAAAAATGAAGGAATGAAGGAAAGAAAAATGGAATGAATGAAGGAAGGGATAAAAACAATTTAATTTAAAAAATCTGCTATTTAGCCCAACATAAATTTCATGTAAGTTAACCCTTTAGTAAATGCAAGTTTGCAATTGTCACTTCTCTGCCTGTTCTCTATCCATGAATGAAACCAACAAATGTAGTATCAGAAATAACCACGATAATGTTTGCATCTGTAGTAAATATGCACACAAATCGTTTTCTCGGGCTGGGAAGGTGGCTCAGTGGTAGAGCACTTGCCTTGCATGCCTGAGGCCCTGGGTTTGATTCCTCAGCACCACATAAGCAAAACGAAAAAAGCCGAAAGTGGCGCTGTGACTCAAGTTGTAGAGCACTAGCCTTGAGCTGAAGAGCTGAGGGACAGCGCCCTGGCCCAGAGTTCAGGCCCCATGACTGGACCGAAAAACAAACAAACAAACAAACAAAAAAAATCATTTTCTCATTTTCTATACATTATCAAATAACTATTTACAAACAATTTACATTTAGTTATAAGTATTCTAAAAATTGATGTAACCAAAGGCTGTCAATGTATTATATAATGTTAACACTAGTTTTTATAATGCTAATAATATTACAGTCTTCATGTTATATTAATTATAACAAATATATTATGTATTTTATCAGAGAAATTATCATCCTCTAATTTTGGTGTCTGTGGGAGCCCTAATAGCAGACATTATTAAAACCAAAGGAGATCTGTATTGCTGAAAGCAATTAAATCAGTGGAGATTGTTCGAATACATCAGAAGGGCTTAGAAAGGTTGCACCATGTTTAAATGATTACCTCTGATGTAATTCAAGAGCCACTAAACAATCATGCTTCACTTTGCCATCACTATAATTATTCCATTTGTAAGAAGAATCATTCACATAATTGACATGATATAGGTTTGTCCTTAAGATATTCTTTTCTATGAAATTATATCCAAATGATAAACTAACTGAGAGTTAAAGCAAAAGTTGCCAAATATATTGGACGATGTAACTCCTTCCAGATACTCATTTTGAAATTGTATTTCCCTGTCTGGTTACATTATAATCACCCTTTCAGAGATGACCCTGAAATAATGATCCTGATAAAAGAAGCCCAATAAAACGACCCTGCCATGTGAACATCCAGCAAATAAAGTATAATGAACCAGAAATTAGACGGCCATAAGACAAGGAATTCATTTGTATAACCATTTTTATAATCCATGTTCAAGCTTCTAGAGTATGGATAATATACTCCTGATGTTTTTAAGCCACTTACTTTGAGGTATTCTCTTATAACAGCCCAATGGTTGACAAAAAGCAAAGTAGTTTTGATTTAAATTTCAAATTTTCAGAAAAAAAGATTCATAATGTTTTATTATTTGAATTTTATTCTCCAAACCTCCAGGTTAAAAATATTTTTAAATGAGAAATAATTGAGGGGCAACTCTCTATTCAACTATCATAATTTATTGACTATTTTAGTATCTTTAAGTAGTTGTACAAAGGAGTTGTCATTCACTGAAACAGTTTATGGATGCAGTGCATCTTGATGAATGTCACCTCTTTCAATACTCTCATCCACTCCTCCCAATTAACCCCAGTCTTTAGGTATCTAAATATTATGTTATGTATGGAATTACTTGCCATTTAACAAAGCAGTTTATGTGTACAATGCACTTGGAATTGTGTTACCACTTCAACATCTTCACTTTCATTTCACACTACCCCTTGCTTTGTATATTTCAATTCTGGGAAGTATGCAATGGTTTCTTGCCTGTATTCTATCCTTTACCGCTTCAATTTCCTACCCCTCTCACACTGCCCCTCACTGTCCGCTCTTGCAGTACACATTTAATGGTATTTATTTTGTTGGGCTTTGACTTAATCTTTTAAGAGCATAATAGTATTTCCACTAACTATGGACTCTGACACTTCAGATAATTCATTTGTACCTGCTTGCATACCATCCAGTATGTTTAACCCCAACGATATAACCCCCGCTTTCACTGCATTGGATGTTGGTATAATTTGTGGAGTGGAAGGGCAAAAACAAATCGTTTAACTAGGGATACAGGTGGACCCATTGCAACAATGAGATGTACAAGTTGTTATGTCGAAAAAGAACTTTACAACTTTGGTGTGGAGATCAGGTGGGGAGAAGGGGGGAAGTATGGGAAAGGATGAGAATGGGAAAAAAGGAGGCAATAACGCTTGATAAGAAATGAACTCATTATCTTGCCAATGTAATTGTAACTCCTCTGTACGGTATTTTCACAATAAAAATTTAATTAATTAATTAATTAAAAAATAATTTTACCTTTATAAGCCCCTGGTATCTACCACAAATGAGGAAAATCATGCAATGTAAGTTTCTCTGGGTGCAATTAATTTCACTTAACATTATTATTTCTAAGTGTTTCATTTTCCTTAAGAATAGTGCAATATTATTCTTTCTGATGGATTAATGGAATTTGATTATTTGTGTATATAGTTGTATGTATACGTGTATACATGCATACATATATACATACTTGTAAATAGGGATCAATAATTTTGTATATATATGTATATATGTACATATGTGCATATGTATCTGTGTGTGTGGGTGTGTGTAAGTTGCCTGATTTCGCTCATTTGTTGTATTAGAATGTGCCTATAATTTTACAAGTAAACAAACTTGGATGGTAAAAGAGAAAACATTAGGCTTGGACAAGATAAATTATATGGGAGTCTAAAAATTTATACAGTGAGATCAAACGGAGGATGCCCTTGGGAGAAGATCACAAAGGCTCAATAGCTATATGAATATTATCATATAAAATAATATTTAGCAAAATGATCTCCAAGAAATGATTATAGTTTTATTAATTTGCTTTTCCTTCTGTCGTCTGTTGCTGTTTTGATTTTTGTACCTTTGGTCTTATATGTAAGTTTGTAAAGGGCTAGGGGAAACACAATTGGTGGGACAAAGAGTGAACGAATCTAGCAGTGATACTCACTAAACACTACATTAAAAATGAACTATACTACCAGCATCCTTCAGTGAAGTTACTCCCTTTTTCCTTTTGTAATAATGAAAAACTGGGAAAGGTACTTTGAGATTATGTAAATATCTTATGTCTCATTAAACGTTTACTCACTAATTATAAAAATTAAAATTAAAAAAATGAACTATACAACTTATGGGGGAGGAAGGTTGAAAGGGAAAATCTGGGAGAACATGACGGAAGAGGTGACACTGTTCAAAAGAAATGTGCCCAATATCTGATTATGGAATTGTAACCCTTCTGTACATAATCTTTTTTATTTTTTTAATTGCGAAAATACTGTACAGAAGGATTAAAATTACAGGGGCAAGATAATGAGTACATTTCTTATCAAGCCTTGTAGCCTCCTCCTTTGTTTCCCCTTCTCATCCCTTCCCATCCTCCCCCCACAAACCGAATCAACCTTCACCCCTCCACCCCCTCACCCAATTTGTAAAGTTCATTTTTCGACATAACGATTTGTACATCTCACTGTTGCAATGGGTCCACCTGTATCCCTATTTAAACAATTTGTTTTTTCCTTCCCCTCCACAAATTATACCAACATCAAATACAGTGAAGGCAGGGGTTATACCATGGGGGAGAAACATACAAAGCAACAAAGAAATAATCTTATAAATATGTTGGAAACAATCGCAGAAAGAAAAAAAATTTTGAATACATATATTAGGGTTCAAAAATTAAAAATGAACTTCATAAGCAGGCCAGAGTAGGTATACAAACATTGGATAAAGTAGGCTTTAAATTAAAAATGGTATGAAAGTAAAAAGAGACAAAGAAGGACATTAAATATTGACAAAGAAAACCCTCCATCACGGGGATATAACAATTCTAAATAAGAATGCCCTGAATCCTAGGGCTTCCAAGTTGATCAAATACTACTTAACCTAAAAATACGCATACATCCAAACACATTGTTGCTTGAGCACATCATTCTTAACTCTGGACAGGCCAACCAGGTAAAAACTTAGCAAAAAAACTTCAGAGCTAAATAACTGCAATGACAAGCTATACCTAATAGATAGCTACAGAATATTTCACCTACCAGCATCACAAAATATATCTCTCTCAGCAGCCCATGGAATGTTCTCCAAAATATATATCTTAAATCACAAGGAAAATCTGTGAAAATTCCAAAATAAAAATGAAATTACTCTTTGTATCCTGTCAGACTACGATGGGACCAAATTAGATCTTGGCATCAAAAGGCATCACAGAAAATTCTGCAACTCACAGAGACTGAATGACACATTGTTAAATCATCTGTGAGTCACTGAAGAGATATGGAGGGAAGTTCCAAAGTTTATGGAATTCAGTGGAAGTGAACACACAAAATACTACCTCCTCTGGGACACAACAGCACAGGCAATACTCAGAGGAAAATTTATAGCTTTGAGTATGTACAGCAATAAATTAGAACAATCTTGTATCACAGCACTAGGTCATTGAAAAAAAGGAACAAGCCAAACCAAAAATCAGAAGACAAATAATACAAATTAGATTAAAGAAGTAAATAAATCAGAGTCTAAAAAAACATACAAGCAATCATAATTGACTTTTATCTATTAGTATCTCAGAAATTTGCCCAATGAATGTCAATGTAGCTATTTTCAGAGATACACTCAACCAGCTCAAACTAGTGAACAAAAAAATCTTCTAGAATTCTAAGAAGTAACATTCTGTTTGACTTAAAAAATTCTCTGTTGTTATTATTAAGCTGATTCATAGAGGGATTACGATTACATGAGTCAGGTAATGAGTACATTTCCTTTTGTGAAATGTCTTTGGTTCCCTCACTTGTTCCTAGTCCCTCCCTCCTGTCCCCATCCATGTGTTAAATAGTTCACCTTCATAAATGTTCAATTAACTCCACTGTTGCAATTTTTCACCATTTTCCCTAAAGCTCTGTCCCCACCCCTCACCTTCCTGAAGACCTTCAATGAGTATACCGGCATAAGGTAAAGACAGAATCATCACAAACTATAAAGAACAATAAAAACAAAACAAAAAAGGAGACTTCTGTTTCCATGTTTTATAGTTTGTTTGAGTATGTATATCATGTTATATAAATATAATTGTTTTTTATCATAAAGTCAACTCAGGCACTAAAGTATGATAAGTTATAATGTTTCTTTCTATTTAATAATGCTTTTTATTTTAACGTTAAAATTGTAAGTAAAACAATTCAAGTCCTAGTGAAATTTTCAGATTTAAATTTAAATTTTCAAAATGTCTAATAGTTCCATTTTGGCAACCAAAATGAAAAACAGGGATGTTTTATGCTCAATAATGTCATTATTACATATGTACAAAAGTAAAATAAATGTAATATTAATTCAGTGGAAATAAGAAATCAAATATATATGCAATGAATCAATTCCATATATTAATAGATCTATTGATAAAATTAGTGAAACTAGTAAAGTTGTTTTTTCGACATAACATCTTGTACATTTCATTGTTGTGATGGGTCCGCCTGTATCACTTTTTAAACCATTTATTTTTATCCTTCCCCTAAACAAATTATACCAATGGGGAGATGGGAAGGAATGGGAAGGGGAAACAAAGGAAGAGGCAACAATGCTTGATAAGAAATGTACTTATTACCTTGCCAATGTAATTGTAACCCCTCTGTAGGGTATTTTCACAATAAAAAATAATAAATAAATAAATAATAAAACCCAGGACTGGCAAAAGAAATTATTTTAAGAGAAAAAAATTAATAAAACTTGTTTTAAGTAGATTACTTAAGACATGAAGAAAGTGATAATTTTCTTTTCCAGGTGAAGTTGATATACAAATCAAAACCCAAAGATTCCAGAGTTCTGTGTGCTTAATACGTGTCAATTTACACATTTGCTTGATTCATCTCAACACTATATGAAGATAACTGAAAACAGGACTAGAATAAAAAACATCATTGAAAATGTTTATTTTGTGAATGAATATGTCTTTTTTATATATCTTTATTTAATTTGAAAAATCTGGTAATTAATTTAAGTCACATCAACAATAATGAGAAATAAAGAGCCTCTAGCTCCTTAAAAGACAATCAATAAGACAAAAAAGAAACAACAAAGAAGAATATTGAACCTCATTTTGCACGTAGTCTTTGTATATTGTGGTGGCTTGTAACTGTAGGTTATGTGCCTATCCCATGAATATGGGCTCAAATCACTTCGGTTACTAGATGAAAATTTCAAAATCTAAAGCAGCTAACATAGCTGTGCAACTGTTGTGGGTTTCTCTACAGTAGCAGCTGGGCATAAACTGTACAAGGGAAATAATTTTAGTGCTTTGCAGGCAAGAATGTGATGAAAAGCATACTTTTATCTTCTTAGATGAAATAAGAAGACCACATTTTAAAAGCCTTTTAAAGAACAGTGCCATTTTTAAGGCACTCTAGATAATTCAAGTCCTTCATTCCAACCACAAACATTGCTGCCATTCGCAAATCATTGCCAAGGTGAATTTCCAGTTCTTTTTGATAATTCAAATGGTTTAGGAGTAACATAAACAATAATTCAAGTTGTTGAGAAAATATAATTTAGAATAAACGAACGAATCAGATTCAACTCCATAGCATAACCTTTAGGAAAAATGAACTAAGGAATATGGGGTATCCTTTGTAATGTAATATTAGACATTAGGGAAAAATGCCAGAAACAGACTCTGCAAGGAAAAAGAAGTCTTTGATAAGATATACAAAAGATTACCCAGGTAAAAGTAATTTTACCTACATGTTCTATTATGTAACATGTTTTTGTCTGCTAATCAGAGAGACTCAAAAATATTTTTAATTATGATATGAAAAATACATTGTCATAAATGAATTAAATCAGGGAGTTGATGGTATAGGAACTGGGTGATTCTGTTAAATATTCTCAGTATTTTAAATGATCTGGTATTTTTGTATGTGTGGAATTATGAATGTATTTTATGTCTGGGCAGGAAAGATTGATTATTAGATGATTGTCTGTTACCCAATGTCAGGAGCCTAACCTGAGTCAGAGTGGTAAATATGTGTGTGTGTGTGTGTGTGTGTGTGTGTGTGTGTGTGTGTGTGTGTGTGTGTGTGTGCCTGGAAGCATGTATTTCGAAGGAAGAATCTTATTTTCCTCAAGGTATATACTTAACTGTGTTAGTTATACTACATTAATGCAGCAGATAAAAGTAATTAACATTGCTGGGAAGGTGGCTCAGTGCTAGAGCGCTTGATTTGCATGTATGAGGCCCTGGGTTTGATTCCTCAGCACCACATAAGCAAAAAGAAAAAAGGCAGAGGTGGCGCTGTGGCTCAAGTGGTAGAGTGCTAGCTTTGAGCTGAAGACCTGAGGGACAGCACCCAGACCCAGAGTTCAGGCCCCACGACCGGAGCCCCCCTCCAAAAAAATTAATTAATATTTTGGTCATATGTTTGTTTCTATGATTGCATGAATAAACTAAAAAGTTATGTTTGGGATATGAGTTTTATGAAAGGTCAGCTGAAAGTCTAAACATTTGGAATCTTGAGAAAGCTATCAATGGCAATCATTTCAGTGTAGGTCAGTTTTAGGCAACACTTGCAAGGATACTTAATTCTATATGAAAATGCAACATTTATTGATTTTCCAAAGCTACACTATTCTCTAAATTTGTAGAAAAACAAGCTAAATTATGGAAACATAAAAATGTGATTATTTATTGCAGTTTTACACTTTAATTTTGTCAAATCAAAATACCCTTTATTTCTACTGTATAGGAAGTAAAACCCTAAATATTACAGTTTGTGCCATATTTCACATTGGGAAGCTTTTTCTGTATTAATAAGATTATTTCTTTTGTTTCTGCTTTCCTATTCATAATTCTATTTCTCATAGTACTTTTCTAAGGACTTTTTCTCTCTCACAATTTGGGGCTTGAACATAACTCATGCTCAGTTTGCTAACAGTAGTCAGTCTATCATTTGAACCATGCCCCAGCCCAGAAATTTTTGTAGTTAATTGGAGGCACAACCTCATGAACTGTCCTACCAAACTGAAAACCATTATCCCCCAAGTCTCACCTTTCTTAATCACTACCATTATAGATGAGTCATGGGACCCAAGAGTCAATGACTTTTTATGTTTTATAGATTACACGTGTTTGCTAATAATTGTAATAATAAACTACCACAGATTGAGTAACATTAATACTGTAAATACATTTCCTCTGAGGTCATGGAACTAAAACTCCAAGATCAGTGTTTTCTTCTTCTGAGTCCTCTTTCCTTGTATTTTCAAGGCCTTCTGCTTCTCGTGGGAGAGCTTCCACTTAAATGCTACTTTTGAGATTCTGTTTCCAAATGCAGTCACTTTTTAAGGCATTGGGTTCTTTATCGTTAGCATGATTTCAGTGGGACAGTATTCAACAGATAACATATTACTTAATGGATAGGAAAAAATCTCTAATAGGAAATTATTTGATTTGGGCATGAAAGTTATGGTATATTTTTGTAAAAATAGCAAAAAGGGTAAAGATTTCATTAGAGCTTGTAAAATGAGTATGAAGTCTTGACCTTAGACATGCCTAATTCTTACCTTGTCATACTCTTAAGTGCCTACTGTTACTGGAAGATTAAACCCAAAACCCTATACTTGTGAAACAACATGTCTGCTACTGCCATGCCTACAGATTGTAATTGGATTGCTTATTTTGAAGTAATATCACTATTCCTGGGCCTGCTTGGACTGTGGTCCTCCTAACACAAGCAAAACACTTTGCACCCAGCAAATGCTTAGAGTTTATGGAACTTCTTTTTTTATCTGGGCTTGCCTGGAACTGGAATTTTCTAATCTCTGTTTTCCAAGCAGATAATATTACAGGTTTGAGCCACTTTATTCAGTAAAAGTATACAATTTCAAAACATCTTGATATTGCCTATATTTGTGCTTAACATATATTGCTAACCTTTATTTTCTCCCTCTTTACTTTAGTACTCTGAGTTGAAAACATTGACTTTCTTGATATGCATGGCTTTGTTTTGGATGGAATCCCCTCACAATCAAAAAAATCTCCCAAAAGTTTATGTCAAAAATCATGGAAAAGAAGGCTTCAGGTTGGAAAAAAAACATTGATCTTTAAGTTATAATTGCAGTATATTTATAGTGTTAGTCAATGCGTTCTGAAGTATGAGAAGAGAAAGGAGGCAGAAATGTGAAAGGTGTCAAGTCTCTGTAGAATTTCTGTAGTTTTCACTTCATGTTATCTTTCTTCCTTAAGGCTTGCTTTATTAAAGCCCTCTGGGGACTGGGACGGTGTCTCAATGGTAGAGTGCTTGCCATGCATACCTGAGGCCCTGGGTTTGATTCCTCAGCACCACATAAGTAAAAAGAAAAAAGCTGGAAGTGGTGCTGTGGCTCAAGTGGTAGAGCACTAGCATTGAGCTGAAGTGTTGAGGGACAGCACCGAGGCCCAGAGTTCAGGCCCCACGACTGGACCCAAAAAATAATATAAAATGAATAAAAATAATATAAAACCCTCTGGGTGGATATTGGTTTGACTGATTCGTAACCTTACCCAGGAAATGAAGCAGATTTTAGAAGGCAAATGGTTTGGTAAATAAAGAATGATGAAAATGAGCACAGATATTGTCACAGAATGAGCTGACAAGGTTCAATTGCTAAACAGCAAAACAAAGCAGTTTCAAGTCAGATAATCCAGATAGAAACATATATAGATAGATACATACACTTATACATATACACATACGTGAAAAAGTAAATCTCCAGTAGAATATAGAAAAATTTGGTGTGACAAGTATTAAACTATATCAAACTGGTTGCAGGAAAGGTACAGTAAAAAATCAATAGTTTAGCATAGATTTTGCATGGATTTGTAAAGGATGAAAATTCTTCCTTCATTTTATACTTTACAAATATCCTTAGTATGTTTTAAACTTTTTTTTATATTGTATTTGGAGCATCTATACAATGCTGAGAATTGAAATTATATAAATTATGCAACATGTCTAGGCCAGCCTGAATAAGAACGTTCATTAGATTCTTATTTCCAATTAACCACAAGGAGAAATGGAGTTCCAGATCAGATTTTATGTAGAGCACTGGCCTTGAACACAAAAGCACCATCTAGGCCCTGAGTTTAAGCCATAAGATCTACAGAAACAAAAACACAAAATACAACATGGAGTTAGATATTTTATAATGAAGCACATTTTTATATACTCCACATTGTTAGAAAGACTAGAATTCTGTGTTAGCTTTATAACCCACCATAATAAGTGATAATGTCCATTTATTAAGCAGAAAGGCTTACTCAGATTTACAAGTTGGAAAGCTTCAGTGTATGTTCAGTTGGTTTTATTGCTTTGGGGGGCCGTGACAAGACAATGTCAAGGTGGGTAGTATGTCAAAGAGAAAAGTTTTTGACCTAGAATGGTTAAAAGATAAAAGAAGAAAGTAGATGAGAGTCCATGTTCTCATAGGTTTCACTCTGAAGAACATAATCTCCAGAAAAATTATTCAGATATTCTCCACAGCATGGGAGGAAGTGGAAAGTCATTTTTCTTTAACACATATGTCTTTCTGGGACATTCTAATTTCAAATGGCAACATCTTCACCAATGATAATGACTTGCCCAGGGGTTGAAGCAAATAGATATTGCTATAAATTCGAATCAGATCTCAGCAGACTAAATATTTTATGGAATTCCTATTGAAATGTTTTATTGAAGACTGGGTCTTCATATTTCACGTGTGTATATCTGTGTGTACGTGTGTATGTCTGAAGGTGGCTCAGTGGTGGAGCGCATGCCTGCATGCATGTGGCCCTGGATTCGATTCCTCAGCACCACATAAGCAAAAAGAAAGCTGGAAGTGGTGCTGTGGATCAAGTGTTAGAGCCCTAGCCTTTAGTTGAAGAGCTGAGGGACAGCGCCCAGGCCCAGAATTCAGGCCCCACAACCGGACCCCAATTTTTTTTTTAATCTAGGGCTGGGAAGGTGGCTCAATGGTAGAGCACTTGCCTTGCACGCATGAGGCCTTGGGTTCAATTCCTCAGCACCACATAAGCAAAAAGAAAAAAGCCATAAGTGGTGCTGTGGCTCAAGTGGTAGAACACTAGCCTGGAGCTGAAGAGCTGAGGGACTGTGACCAGGCCCAGAGTTCAGGCCCCATGACCATACCCAATAGATAGATAGATAGATAGATAGATAGATAGATAGATAGATAGATAGATAGATAGATAGATAGATAGATAGATAGATAGATAGATAGATAGATAGATAGATAGATAGATAGATAGATAGATAGATAGATAGATAGATTGTAGAACACTTTAGCCAGAAAATTGAAGGAGTATACATTATAGGATTTAATTTAAATATTTATTCACTGAAATGGATATTCTATATTCACAACTTAGAGCACTTTTAAACTATATAATTACAAACCTCATCTATTACCATCTTCCATGAAGACAGTCCTTGCTGAAAACAATCCAAATATGGTAAACCAGTTAAAATGTACGCCTTTGTCAAATGCTGTTGTTATAAAGCATGGAAGTGACAGAGCAGTTAATGCAATTCTACAAGGCCTTCAAAACAGAGCTCACACCAATATTCCTCCAACTCTTCAATGAAATTGAAAGAGAAAATTCACTATCGAACTCATTCTAGGAAGCCATCATACCCCTCATTCGAGATCTATAGACCCATTTCTTTGAACACCGATGCAAAACTTCTCAAAAAATTTTGGCCTATAGACTTCAACAATTCATCCAAAAAATTCATACACCACGATCATACAGCATTCATTTCAGGGATGCAAAGCTGGTACAATATACCCAAATCAATTAATATAATTCATCACATCAATAAGAGCAAGCATAAGAACCACATGATTATCTCAATAGATACAGAAAAAGCATTTGACAAGATATAAAACCCATTTATGATCAAGGCTCCTCAAAAATTAGGAATCCAGGGAACATTCCTCAATACAATAAAGGCTGTATATGACAAACCTACAAACAGCATTATGCTTAATGGTGAAAAACTCAAGCCATGTCCTCTTAGGAACGACACAAGGATGTCCACTTTCTCCACTCCTCTTCAATTTAGTATTAGAATGCCTAGCTCTAGCAATAAAACAAGATGAAAACATTAAAGAGATCCAAATAGGGAAAGATGAAGTAAAACTCTCCAGATGACATGATCTTATATTTAAAGAATCCCAAAGCCTCCACTCACAAATAACTCATGCTCATTGAAAACTTTGGCAAAGTAGCAGGGTATAAAATTACCCTCATAAATCAATGGCTTTTCTTTATGTCAACAATGAGAAAAGTGTGGCTGAAATCAGGAAAGCAACTCCATTTGTAATAGCGCCACAAAAAAATGAAATACCTAGGAATCAACTTAACCAAAGAAGTGAAGGACCTCTATGATGAAAAACATGAAAAAGGAAATCAAAACAGAACTTAGAAACTGGCAAAAAATAAAAAAACAAAAAAAAATGCTCCTGTATTGAAAAGATCAACATCGTGAAAATGGCAATACTTCCCAAGCTATCTACAAATTCAATACAATACCTATCAAAATTCCAACCTCCTTCTTCAAGGAAATAGAAGAGGCAATCCAAAAATTCATATGGAAACATAAAAGACCACAAATAGAAAAACGATCCTTAACAAACAGAACTTTACAACTTTGGTTGCGGGGAGGGGAGGGCTGGGTGGAGTGGCGGGGGGAGGTTGGGATGGAAGGGGAAACAAAGTAGGAGGCTAAAATTCTTGATAAGAAATGTACTCTTTATCATGCCCATGTAATTTTAACTCCTCTCTACAGTATTTTCACTATAACATAAAAATCTTAAAAATAAAAAGTCCCATAAAAAAAGAAAGTGGCAAAACCTCCCATGCTCCTGGATTGGAAGGATCAACATCATGAAACTGCCAATACTTCCCAAGGCTATCTAAAATTCAATGCAATACCTATCAACATTCCATCCTTGTTCTCCAAGCAAATAGAAGAGGCAATCCAAAATTTCATATGGAACAATCAAAGACCACAAATAGAAAAACGATCCTTATCAGACAGAACAGTGCTGGAGGAATATCAATACCAAATTTCACACTTTACTACAAAGCCATAGTAATCAAAAGAGCTTGGTACAAGCACAAGAACAGTCTTCAGGTCCAAGGGAATAGAATTGAAAACCTAGAAATGAACCCACAGACCTATAACCATCTAATCTTCAATAAGGGAGCTAAAAAAACAGAATGGAAGAAAGACAGCCTCTTCAGTAAATGGTGATCTTAAAATTGGTTAATCACTTGTAGAAAACTAAGGCTAGACCTTATATATCACCCTGCATCAGAATCAACTCCAAATGGGTCAAAGTCCTGGAGTCATATCAGACACACTTGGTCTCCTTGGCACAGGCCAAAATTTTCTTAATAGAGACTCAGAAACACAACACATCAAAGAAAGGTTGGACAAAATGGGATTTCATGAAATTGCAGAGCTTCTGCATGGCAGTGGATAAAGCTATCAAGATCAATAGAAAGCCCACGGATTGGAAGAAGATCTTCACTAGCCATACAACGGACAAGGGTCTCATAAATAAAATATACCTGGAACTCAAAAAATTAAATTACCCAACAACAAATTCTCAAAGGCACATCTGCCCAATAAATAAGTGGGCTAAAGACTTAAAGACAAACTTCTCTGAAGAAGAAAGAAAGATAGCCAATAGACACATGAAGAAATGCTCAACCTCCCTAGCCATAAATGAATTGCAAATGAAAAGAACATTGAGATACCACCTCACCCCAGTTAAAATGGCTATAAATAAGAACTCTAATAACAACAGAACCTGGAGGGGATGTGGAGAGTAGGGAACCCTATTGTGTTGGTGGTGGGCGTGTAAACTTGTTCAACCACTGTGGAAAGTAGTATGGAGGTTCTTCAAAAGACTCAATTTCACTTTTGGGCACTTACCCAAATGATCACAAACATGACCATACTAAAGCTACCAGCACAAGTATGTTTATTGCAGCATTATATACCATAGCTAAAATATGGTACCAACCCAGATACCCCTCAGTAAATGAATGGATAAAGAAAATGTGGTATATATACACAATGGAATTCTATACCTCGATCAGAAAGAATGCAATTGCCTCATTTTATTAGGAAATTGAAAGACTTGGGAAAAATTATATTAATTGAAGTAAGCCAGACCCAAAGAAATATAAGTCTCATGTTTTCCCTTATTCGCAATTACTAGTATATGTCTTGGACAAGCAGAAATGATCAGATAAGTTGATGTTAGGTGAAATGAACCCAAAGATAAGGACTCAAATTTTTTTTTCTCTTGCTATTGTTTTTAGCATATTTATAAGATGATTTCTTTGTTGCTTTGTATGTCCCTCCCCTGTGACATAACCTTGTTTTCATTGTATTTGATGTTGGTATAATTTGTGGAGGAGAAGGGAAAAACAAGTTTTTTAATTAGGTATACAAGTGGTCCCATGCAGCAATCAGATATACAACAACTTATGTCGGAAAATGAATTTTACAACTTTGGCGCCTGGGTTGCTTTGGGGGGAAGATGGGAAGGAATGGTAAGGGGAAACAAAGGCGGGGGAAACAATGTTTGATAAGAAATGTAATCATTACCTTGCTCATGTAATTGTAACCCCTCTGTATGTATTTTCACAAGGAAAAATCATGAAATAATAAAGTAAAAATCCATGTCAATTTTTTTTGGTGGTCGTGGAGCTTGAACTCTGGGCCTGGTCGCAGATTTCAATGAGCTCTTTAACTCATTGATACCACTGTACCACTTGAGCCACAGTGTGGTTTCTAGTTTTCAAGTGGGTTATTGGAGATAAGAGTCTCACAGACTTTTCGACCCAGGCTTGCTTTGAACCACTATCCTCGATCTCAGACTCCTGAGTAGTTAGGATTATAGACATGAGCCACCAAAGCCCAGATCCAAGTCAATGTTTAAGAAGCAAGCTTACTGAAACTTCTGGCTTTTTCCAATAAACAAACTTACTTTCTAGCATTAGTTTATAACTATGAGTTATTTTTAGATGTAACTGTGAACTTTTTAATAGAATCAAATATAATTTTTAATATTGCTCAGTATCTCACAAAATCAACTGTAATTGACTTTCCCCAAAGTTAATTATTACATACTATATTACTCACTATTATTACAGTCTATATTACATATAGTGTGAAGCGAAAATAGTTTGGACCATTTCACATAAATTAGTAGATGCTATTTTAGCATCATAAATTCACATCTGTGATTTTAAAAGATGGAAAGAAGTTTTTAGAGTTAAAATCAATTATAAATGTGTAGTGTGTCCCAATGAAAGCAAAAATTCTGAGTTCATACAGACAAAATTATTTTATTTCCACTAAAGACTTTGAAGTAATACTGTTTGAAATAGTGAGGCAATAAGAGTAAGAATTCAAATCATGTCAAACAATGTCTCTGTTATTCTACTACCCCCTCCACTAACAAGACCTATCTGGTCCCAGATGTCACAAAACTTCAAGTTTCTGTCTTAGAAATCTATTTCGAAAAGTTCTAAATCACTGATTCTTTTTGTACTTTCTGTTATATGAAAAAAAATATAGACACAAAACAATTGAAATAAAATGCACAGATATGTTGAAGTCACCACAGCTGGAAAAACAACCAAAAAAGTAGAACTCCCTCAGGAACAAAAACATGTGCTCAGTTATATTTAAGCACAAAAACCTAAAATACATGTTACCCTTGACTAGAACCATAAAGATAACTGTGTCTCAGAAATACGGTTGTGTTCATTTGTAATTCAATTCATCTAGATGAACCTAATATAGCAAATCCCTTGAATGGATCAAATTGTTTAAAAGAAATGTGACTATAAGTGGAGTGAGATCTGCACATATTTAAGAGAATAAAATAACAAAAATGACATTTAAAAAAATTCAGAAATGCAATGAATGTCTAATAGTATCCATATTGAGACCTAAATCCTACTGATTTAACAAGAACAAAATATGCAAATAGTAGAATCTAAGCAGTGTACCCGAGTGTACATAATTTTAAACTACTCCAAATTACACTTTTTAGAAGATAGAATGTGGTTTATCTAAAAGAAAATATCAACCCATGATATAAATGACATTAAAAATCTCATGAAAAGGGCTGGGAAGGTGGCTCAGTGGTAGAACACTTGCCTTGCATGCATGAGGCCCTGGTTTCGATTCCTCAGCACCACAAAAGCAAAAATAAAGAAGGCGGAAGTGGCGCTGTGGCCCAAGTGGTAGAGCACTAGCCTTGAGCTGAAGAGCTGAGAGACAGGGCCCAGGCCCAGAGTTCAGGCCCCATGACCGGACCCTAAACAAAAATCTAATGAAAAGAGAGTAGTAGTTTCTGGAAAATAATAGTTTAATAAATGTTGGTCAAAAATCTTTCTACTACTGACAAAATTGCACACATATTTAGTTAGATCTAAAAAAGACCGAAGATACTCAAGCTCATTTGAAACTTTGGCAAAGCAGCAGGATACAACTGTAACATTATTATGGATGTTGACTCTGGCATGGAATTCATTTCCTCTTTGATCTGACAAATGAATATTTGAAAAAACCGAACTTCAACTAAATATCAAGACCTAACTAAACATATAACCAGAAAAGTCATCATGCAAGCCATATTGCAACTGGGATAAAAGAAAAATCAGTCATACTGATTCTGTATTTATTGTAAATGTTGACTTTTTCATAAATTATTTCCTTTAGCTTGCATTTTTAAAACATTGCTTTAAGTGTATATCTTGGTAACTAATTTTGGATTCCTCCTTCAATATAATTCTGAGTATAATGTCTCACATCAATTCCTAACCCATGAAATGATTTGTTGATTACAAAACAAATGGTAATAACCACTGTCTATAATACACAAAATCTCATAAGCATGACACCAGTAAGCATTGGTTAACATTTGGTGTCATGGTCTCATGACTGATGAGGCCTATCTGCATGAGCATAATTGTACCTAGATTACTTAGCCTAAATTTAACAACTGTTAAAAAATGTTTATTTCTTTTTTTGTCACCCATCAGAGATAAAACCTGAATATAAAGCCTAAGGAAAATGATACGGTAAGAATTTAGCTTTTCTAAATATAAAGTAAACAAAATGCAGCACAGAGTAACTCTGGTGTAAAGTCAACCTATTTGTCCAAAACATTCTAAGCATTTCCTTACAATGTGTATTATTCTCAAGAAATGAATGGGTAATGTGAAAAGAGGACTAACCAAGCATTGTCTTCAAATATACATAAATTGGATTTACCTCTTTATTTTCCTATAAGCATTTTTGATAAAAAACAGTTTGAATAATTGATTTCCAGATCAAGTATAATATATCCTACTTGCATATACCAAAGTACATTCAGAAAATGGTATATAGCAATTAAGTATAGAAAGTCCGGGAAGAAAAAATCGCATTTCTATACTATGTGATCCCCAATTCTTCGGTATTTCATTCTGCCTCCATTTAATGAATGTGATTATTTAAATGCTTTATAAAGTATTAATTAAAATCGATCAGTGTCCTAGAATACAATTTTGTATAATTTTATCCTAGAATCATGCAAGAACTGCCCAATCAATCATGACATACATCACATTCCATTGGTATTCATATGGATAGGAATGAGTTTCTTAGGATCTCCTGCCATTTGGAAGTGGCAGGACCAGGATTCCAACTGTGGGCTCCAACTCCCACCACTTAAACCTGAGGATAGGGAACTCATGGGTGTGTCCAAGAACATCAGCAAAACCAATGATGAGGAAGGCACCAGTGGCTCCTCCTTGATACTTACAAGGCTGTGATAGGAGGATCATGGTCAAAGTCACTCTAAGCCAGAAAATCCTTGAGACCCTGTCCAACTTCAATGCCAACAAAGCCAGAAGTAGAGCCATGTGGCTCCAGTGGTAGAGGGCTAGCCTTGAGCAAAGAAGCTCAGGGACTGTGCCAGATGCTGAGTTCAAGTTCCGAGACTGGCAACAAACAGACATACACAACAATTTGTGCAGCCATGGGGCTCAAGCAGGTCACCTGCTTGTCTCCAACTGAATTGGACAGAGTTCCCTGGGAAAGGGGCTGGGGGAACCACTGTCATCTTAACTCTGCCCATTCTGCCTGCATCACAGGATTCTGGCCACACCCCCATTATTTCATGATTCTTTCTGACCAATGGGATACAAGAATTGTGGCCACGCCCACATTCCATGTTGCCTGGTATATGGATACACTGAGGTTGATATCTACATGGGGGAAATAATACCACAGGAGCTTCAGGCACCTGGCCCACCTGGCAGCTCAGTGCCAGACTGAGCTGGAGCTACAGCACCCAGCCCCATGAGCTGCCACCACAGTATTCATGATGATGGGAAGTGGGACACGTGGGCGTCCAAGAAGAAAATCTGCTTCGTCCACAACCTGCCTGATGAGGTGGACTTCCAGAATCCACCAGGTGAGCTCCACCATCGATGCAGCCAGCTGTCAGCACACATCCAAACTATTGAGGAGTCCCTCGTGGCGTGTAAAGAGCAGATGTTAGTCCTGAATGAGCTGTTTTGGGAGAAAGACGAGTTTGTGTGCTGGTTGTCCGAGAAGAAGATGGAGAAGAGGAGAGTGCTGCAGGAGCTGCTTTCAATCCTCACAGGGGAAGGCATGGACAGCAGGCTCCAGATGCCAGCACAAGCTGAGCCCCCCCCCCCCACCAATGCTGCTTCAGATGCATCAGGGCCTGTGGTGGATGAAATGAGGGAGGAGCAGAAAGGTTTTGAAGAATTGCAACTTGAAGACAGCGTGGAAACTGCCAGAGGATAGGTCAGGGTTCTCATCACATAGAGGCCTCCCCCAAGGAGCAAGTCCTGCTGAAGATGCCCCAGAAACAGATCTGCCCACAGCTCAGGTGAGGAGTGCTCCCTCCCTTTCTTCTGTAGACTGATGCAGATAATGACTCTCCATGTGACATCCTGACTCTCAAAAGCCTTGGCAGCGACCAGAAGTAGGTGGTCAGGTGGCCTTCTCTCAGGCCTCCATCTGCTGGGTGATGGGAAAGTTAAACTGGGGGTTGGGTAAGGCAGAGGCTGCCAGGAGGTGGCCCAAGCTCAAGGGACATCTAATGGCTCATTGTTGGCCAGGGAAGAGGCCCATGTTATGCTTATCACAAAGAATACATTGTTTTCAAAGGGGAAAAAGCCTCCAACAAGGATTTATTCTTCCAGTCCTGGGGCTTGAACTAAGGGCCTGGCCACTGTCCCTGAGCTCTTTTAGATCAAGGTTGGTGCTCGACCAGTTGGTCCCCACTTCCCCTTCCAGCTTTTTCTGTGGGGAATCAAGCACAGGGCTTCAGTCATGCTAGGCAACCACTCTAACACTGAGTCACATTCGCAGCTAGTATGATTCACCACTCCCAAACCCATATGGCCATTCCTCAGATAAATGGGAAGTAGAGGCTAGGATGAATATGAAGCACCTCTGCTTCACACCAAAATACTTCCCCGCCCCCTATTCCCACATCCTTAGTTGAAGTTTCTCTTCTACCATTGAGGAACGAGGGAGGGAGTGTGGAGTCCCGAGAGAGGAGTATCAACAACAGTGGCTCCCTGAGCCCCACATCCTCCCCCACACAAGGGGTCCTCCAGATTCCAATCTTACCTGACTCAATGTGGAGTCTACACTGTCTTCTCACCACTGCAAGGCTCAGGATGAAATAAAAGTCAACCCTGGGCTCAGCCCACACCCAGGGTGGAAGCTCCTAATCCCAGACCTACTTCCACCGCTTACTGCCCGGAGTTAGGCCAGATCCACCCCTCACCACTATGTTGGCGGTGATGACCTCATGGATGGATTCCAGGAAGAAGGTCTATGGCAAAGAGCAGAAGCAGCAAGGTGAGCATGGCAGAAGGAGGTGGGGTGATTGCTCTGGGATCTTCCTCCTTGGAGCCCTCCCTTTCATCCAGAGCCATGCTGACCCAAAGCATGGACAAGGCCAGGGGTTGAGACAAGATGGACCAGCATGGGACTAAAGGAGGCACTGCTTTGTCGCGGAGCACTTGAAAATTCCAAATATATTTGGCCAATGCCAATCCCAAAGCCAACGTGCAAAGCTTCTCCTTGTTGTTGTTGGCCATGAACACCCTCCCTGAGCTCTTATTCTCAAGGCTGGTACTCTACCACTTGAGTCACAGGACGAGTTTTGTTTTCTGACGGTTCATCGAGGATAAGAGTCTTGCTTGGCACCATGATCCTCCAAATCTCAGCTTCATGATTAGCTAGGATGCCAGGCATGAGCCACCAGTGCCCAGTATGCGATGACTTTTGAAGGCATCTTGGCGGTTTTGTAAAGGAGCTCCAAAGGGCCTGGATAGACCATGACCAAATCAAGGAGCTGGGATCGGATAAGGATGACCTTCTCCCCATTCTGTTCCCCAAAATTGAAGATGCCAGGTAGTGGTGTATGCATCAAACACCTAGGCCAGCAGCCACCAGGCTTAGTGGGGAAAAAGTAAAGAATACCCAAAGATTGCAGTGTAGAAATCTCTATTTGCATGCATGTGGGGTGTGTGTGTGTGTGTGTGTGTGTGTGTGTGTGTGTGTGTGTGTGTGTGTGATCTCAGGGCCTAGGCTCTATTTCTGAGTTTTCTTGCTCAAGGCTACTGCTCTGCCATTGAGCCACAGCCCCACTTGCTTTTCGATTGTTAATTGTAGGTAAGTGTCTCAAGGATTTTCCTGTCCAGGGTGACTTGGAAGCATGATGGAGACCCCATGGAAGCAATAGTAAACACAACTCACAGGTACAATCCCTATGGTGGGCGACTCCTGCACCCTGGTGGCCAGATGCAGGATATGAGGTCCTGTGTCATTGTCCTCTAGAGTTCAATTTTGAGAAGTGACCAGGGCCGAGCTGACTTTTGCTCACCCTGGGTGCTGATGCCAGAGCAGGTCTGTTCCACCCTAGCCCAAGAGAGCTCCAAGAGGCCCAGATTCCCAGGGGCACAAGGAAGAGAGAGGTCAGCTCCAGGCTGAGCTAAGAGCCTTTGCCCACAGACAACCCAACTTGGCCTTCCTTATCACCATTAGACCTGTCAAAGAACAGCCCCCAGAAAACCAAAATTGGAGCTGTGCCTCCAAATGGTAGAGCTCTAGCATTGAACCAAAGAGCTCAGGGACAGGGCCCCTAAACTTTGAGTTCAAGCCCCCAGCTGACCCTCCCCCATAAAACACAGGCTGGCTAAATGTGAACTAGTAGGATTTGTGAAGTGTTTCTGAGGAATGGGTATACTGAAGAAAGCACCCTAATTCTAATGAAAGCGGAACCTGTGACATACAGCTATGTGCTGAGTCCTTCAAAGAGCACTATTTGCTGGGTCCTTCCCACATGGGGGTTTTGTGCTGAGTCCTCAAAAATGTGCTGTTTACTGAGTCATCCCAAAGGGTGCTATGTGCTGAGTCCCTGAGAAGAGTGGGCCGTGCTCGGTTTTTCGAAGGGTGCTGTGTGCTGAGTCTGTTACACAACGTACTGTATACCAAGTCCTTCAAAAGGTGTGGTGTGCTAATTCATCCCAAAGGGTCCTGTTATGTGCTGAGCCCTTGAGAAGAGAGGGAAGAGGTGAGTTTTTTTAGTGCTGTGTGCTGAGTCCTTTACACAGGGTGCTCTGCACTGTCTTTCATATATTGCTGTGTGCTGAGTGCTTTCACAGTGTGGTATGTGCTGAAACCTTCAAAATTGTTCTATGTGCTGAGTTTTTGAAGGGTGCTGTGCATTGAGTGTTTTACACAGGGTACTTTGTAGTCAGCCCTCCAAAGGGCTGTGTGTTGAGTCTTAAAACAGGGTGCTATGTAATGAGCCCCTGGGAAAGAGTGCTATGTGCTGAGTTTTTCAAAGCATGCAATGTGCTGAGTCCTTTACACTGCAAGCTATGGACTCCCTCCTACAAAGGGTGCTGTATGCTAATTACTCTACACAGGGTACTATATGCTGTGTCATTCAAAAGGAGCTGTGTGCTGAGTCCTTTGCACGGGTACTTTGTGCTGTTTTTGGAAGTGTGCTGTGTGTTGAGTCATCCCAAAGGGTGCTATGTTCTGAGTCCTTGAGAGGTCATCCTCAACAATCACACACACACAAACACACACACAAACACACACCAAGGTCACCATGCACCTGCTTAGTATGTGGAGTGAAGGAGATGGAGGAAAGTCTCCTCCAGCGGTGGGGCTGAGGAGAGATTCGATCCCTGGGCCAGGTACTGGGGTTGGGGGGGAGTGCTAAGTTGAGGTAAGGCTGCAATTGCCATGGCCTGGAAGCCTTAGAGCCCAGTCAGGGCTGTGATTGCGGCCAGGGGTAGGATGTGAGCCCTAGGGGGGAGGGGGGCCTAATGGAGGAGGAGTCGTGGCCCTGGGGTGCGCTGTGGTTGCAGCGATGGGGGAGAGCAGCTGCTCCTGCATGGTGGCCCAGGAGTGGAGTGGGGAGCAAAGAGAGAGAGAGCAGAGAAAAGAGCAAGCACAAGCAGGAGGGGAAGCCTTTTCAGTGGCTGGTGGCCGCTGCAATCAAAGCACAGTCCTGGACAGGAGCGTAGAGCACTCAGAGCCAGCAAGGCAGGCACATCACCTTGGCCAGCCCCACGGGGGCCCAGCGGCCATGGCTGCCCTGAATCTGGCATGGGGAGCATGGTGGCGGCTTCGGTTGTGGAGGCAGCGGAAGCAAGCAGCTGAGGAGGCAGTGGCAGCGGTGATGGTAGGCATGGCAGCTGGTGCAGCCTGCCTGCAGCTGCCTCTACCCCTCCCAGCAGCGCAGCATTTCAAACATGGCTCTGTGGGCTCAGATCAGTGCCCTCTCGCATTGTCCCAGCGGAGATGTCAGGTCCCTGGCTGACTTGCAACCCCGACCCGGTCCCGGCCCCTGGTCCTTGCACTCCGGGCCTGGGTGCACCCAGAGCCGTTGCCTACAGCTTCTCCCACCAGCAGGCTTGAGTGGCCTCTACATGGGCCCGCATTTCGGGACTCCCACACACTGCGAACCCTCTCCCTCCTCCCTCCCTCGCAGACCTAGAGCACCTCCTGCCTCCTCTCTCCAATCCTGCCCAGGCCTCTCCTGTGCCCAACAGTCCACCCTGGCTCTGCCACAAATACGCCCCAGGAGTGGGGGATGGGTGTAGACCCTGGGATCCCACCCCCATCCCTAGTGGCCAGTATCCAGGAAAAGGGCAGATGCAGGGATGGGTGCGGAGGGGGCACCAGAGAACCCTTGGCCTAGAGCAGTGGAAGCCACACAGCCACATCTGCACCCTTCCTCTCCCTGGTGGAAACCTTGTGGCTTTAGTCAGAGGTGGGAAGCAGCACCTCCACACCTGCCTTCTCGGGTTTTTCCTTTTTGCTGGAGGTGATGGGTGTTGGATGCAGAAGATAGGCCTCCCTTGCTGTGTGAACCCTTGTCTTCTGTGTTAGGTTACGCTTTCACCTGAGGAGGGTCCCAGACAAGCCCACTAGGGAGGTGAGGGCACTGAGGGTCAGATAGAAGGTAACTATCTGGGAGGAACACACCCCCTCTGAAACACATACACCTGTCCTGTCCTTCCCCCACCCCAGCTGTGAACAGTACTCACAGGGTGATCAAATTTCCCAGCTCTGCCAGCCTCTGCTGGTGCTCCTGGTCCATCTGGTCTCCTAGTCCTCCCCAGTCACCCAGAAGCATCTAGGCTGGAAGTAGGTGCCGGAACCAGCCAGCAACGATAGGAAGTCCTGATTTAGGGGGCGAGGATGGAAAAATAAAGACATAAGACAAAGGATGGGGTCCGGAGGTCTGCAGCTCAAGACTGCAGCCCCGTTTATTTTTAACTCTCCTTATTTATACTATTAGAAGTCAAGAGGTAACCTAAGGTCACCATAGTGCAGAAAAGCAAGAAAAGTCTTTAAGAAAAGGGTGCAGAAAGAAACAAGAGAAGGTTAACTGCTAGAAAGTAAAGCAAATTCTACAGACATAGCAAGGCAAACCCGGACACCTGGTGTTTTTCTTGAAAGCCAATTCCTTGTACGTGCCTTCAAGTGAGCACAAGGGTCAAGATGACCTTGGAGCTTTACTGTCAGCTCCCAACAAGTAGGGAGTCCATCCATGTATGTAGCCTTAAGATCCCATCAAATTCCCCAACAACACTCCTACCCAAGGTCAGACAGCCCTCTGGATGCACCTGCTTTGTTTTCTGTCCCGGCTCTGAGGAGTCACCTGTCTCGGCATTCCTTCACACAGTGTCCTGGCGTAGGGTTTTGGTGAATGGGGAGTCAAGGGTGGTTGTTCCCAATGGGAAGGGTTTGGCCCTGGGGAAAGGGAGAGGCAGGGTGGTTCTGTGTTGTTAGAATGGTGTTCCCCTTGGGTGGGAGCCCCTGGTTCTTAAAAGGGAAACCCCATGCTTGAGCTTGTACATTGCCCAGATGAGGAACCAACAAACTCAGGAGAGGCACTGCTCTAAGTCTGTGTGTGTGTGTGTGTGTGTATGTGTGTGTATGTGTGTGTGTGTGTGTGTGAGAGAGAGAGAGAGAGAGACAGACAGACAGACAGACAGACAGACAGACAGACAGACAGACAGAGATCATCTTTCTCCTTGTACAGCCTGACTGTGCTTAGGTGAGTGATCAGTTGGCATATTGCAGGTGCTGCATGGTGAGTGTTCTGTGACCAGTTTGGATTTGTGTGTGTGTGTGTGTGTGTGTGTGTGTGTGTGTGTGTGTGTGTGTGTGTGTGTGTGTGTGTGTGTTGGGAGAGCAGGGAGATGATAGAAATGAAAATATATTTAAGTCACCATATTTAAAAAGAGCAAAAGCTCTTGTGTGTATGTGTGTATTTGTTGTTCTTTTTCATAATGCCCAGTATGAGCCCAGCCACAATTTTTGTTTTCTCCTTCACTGTTTCATGACTCCTTTGGGGAAGGTTTCAGTATATATTCATTTCCACCTCTTTCCACCTCCCTCTTCCCCTTTCCTGTAGCCCACAGTAGCTGCTGGACCTGCGTGGGTCTCTCCTAGGAGGCCTGTGTGAACTGAGTGGACACCTATCATTCTGTCTTCAGCCAGAAGGCTTGTGAGGCTAGTGGGACCACAGCTCACTCATCCAGCCAGACATTCTGCTCTCATGTATATAGTTGGAGCTAATTCAAGGGTTGAGAATGTGTCTGCCAAACATAATTAAGGAACAAGATAGGTGGGAGTAGGGGAGGGGCTGTGTAGCTAGGAGTGTCTGGGGAGTGGTGAACGCTGTGACATGGCAAAAGGTTCACCACAACCGAGGATGAGAGAAGAACCTTACCCAGGGCATTGATGGTGTCTGTGGGCATCTGAGAAGGGGGATCTGGGCCCTCACTGGTGGCATGGATTCCCTCCTGGGCCAGTGCATCCATGTGCATTCCTCCCTGGAGTCCTGCAGTCTCCAATCTGTGTCCCACCTGGCCATTTCCAGCTGGGCAGTGGTAGGTAAGTGTGTTTCCCTTCCTGGAGCTTGCTCAATATCAGGCTGTAACAGTTAGCTAGGGCTCTCTGAACGCCAATTTCTGTAACCTGCTCCAGACTGCCTGGAAGGAAAAGGGGACCACTGACTTTGGAACCCTTTAAGATTGATTGGGACAAGTGAAATGCCACCTTTTCCAGGTTTTTTCTTGAAGCTGGCAATTTCCACTAATGCAACTAACAACCAAAAAGAAAATGCCAGAAATGGATGTGTACCTCAAGACATAGACTGGTGGCCTTGAGTAAAAAGGCTCAGGGACAACACCCAGGCTCTGAGTTCAAGGCCAGCAGTGAGACAAAGAAAGGAAACAGAGAGAGAGGAGGGAAGGACGAAGGGGAAAAAAGGAAAGGAAGGAAGAAGAGAGCATGCGAGCCTTGGTTTGGAGTCCCTGGATCAAAGGAGCCAACCATTCACAATCTCTGTGAGTAACATTTCAGAGCCTAAAGCCAGTATGTAGGACTAAGCCACTGAGCCTTCAGCAACTTCATGACATCTAGGAGCTCTGTGGAAACCAACAGCAGGGGGAAGCAGCCTCGGGGAGACACTAGGGCTCAGGGTGGGTCACCAGGTTTCAGTCATCTGGGCCCCACCCAGCAAGTTTATTTTCTGGTCAGATAATAAGAAAGTGTCTAAGGGCTAGGGAGGTGTTGGGTGTTGGGGTGAGGGAGTGTCAAGGGCAGGGCAAAGGATAAGCAGGAAGATGAAAAGGGAGGACGATCCCAGGTCAGGTGTGTCAGGACATTGGGGCCATGACCTTGCAAGACAACATAGACCACCAGTTATACAGTCTTTGACCCAGCCACACTTCTATTAAGAGTCCTAGCACCTTGGGTTCACCATTGACTGCCTGGCTGTCGTCCACTTCAGGGTGCCTGTGGAGTACACCCTTGGGGACTGGGACTTTCGATGGCTCAATCTGAAGATGACACCTCCGGTGTTCATTCCTACACCAGAGACAGAGGTAAGTGGACCACTGGCACAGGACAGCCAGGGAATGAGGACAGAAGTAGGGACCTGAGTTACTTCGAGGCTTCCTCTAGGGGGCGTAAGGACCACGTGTCTGCCACTCTCAGAGGCAGAGGTGGGTCTCTTTGCTGGCTCAGACTTAAGTCTACATGGCAGATCTGGGATTCATAGAGGGCTGACTGAAGGTGGGGCAGGGTTGGGTAGAGGCTGGTGGGAAAACAAAAGGCAATGGGGTCTGAGCAGGGTTGTTTCTTTGAGGAAATTCACAACCAAAGAACATTGCTGCGATGGATCAGCCCTTTTCTCCTTCCTGAGAGAGAGGGACCTAGAGCCCTCCAGTCTGAGTCCCTTGGCTGAGAAATCCTTTCATATTCACATCCTGTGGTTGGATAACTAGAACTCATCTTGCTGCTCAGTGTCAAGGCAGGACAGTGAGAGATCCTGAGTCGTTGATAAGATCAGGGGATCCTCAGTGTGAGATTGTACTTGAACGTCCTAACTTGGTGCATGGTCAGTCCCATCTAAGACTGCCATGATGTAGGACATAGAATATAGAGAATCAGAGCAGGATGGGGTCTGTTCTGGGAGGCTTGAGTATTTTGTGTGAGCTTTGAGCTCCCGTGTGCCCACCTGCTTTCCTTTCTTGGGTGGGTCTTTGCGAGAAAAAACTTGAAACTAGGGATTGGGTCTTGTCTCTTGTCTTTGATGCTCAAAGGTAGTACTCTACCATTTGAACAAAAGCTCCACTTCCAATTTTTTTGGGTGTTTAATTGGAGATAAAGAGTTCTCATGGACTTTGTTGCCAAGGGTGGCATCCAACTGCAGTCCTCAGATCTCAGTTTTCTGAGGGGATAGAATGAAAGGGATGGAAAAGTATCTTTGGCCGGGTGCCAGTATCTCATGGCTGTCATCCTAGGTACTCAGGAGCTGAGATCTGAGGATCACAGTTCAAAGCTATCAAAAAAAGACCTTGAGACTCTTATCTCCAACGAGCCACCAGAAAACTGGAAGTGGTGCTGTGGCTCAAGTAGCAGAGTGCTTGCCTTGAGCTGAAGAGCTCAGGGACAGCACCCAGGCCCAGAGTTCAAGCCCCACAATGGAAAAAAAGAAAAAAAAGCAAAAAATCTATGCCTGCAAAGGATGGTAGAGGTGTGTGGGGTGGGGGGTGTGGGGGTGCTGTGGTTGGGAGACCAGGCTTCACTGTACAGACATTTCCTCCCCAATTTTTCCCCAGTTTGAAGCCAAAGCTTCAAGAGGACATGGCCTGTGGCAGGCAGGGAGTGGGCGAATGGGTGCACTGGTGGGATTGTTGTGTCTGTATTCTCTCCATTGAAGGATGGATTTGGATGCTGGGTGACAAAGTCTGATATGAAGGGTTGCAAGAAGTTTGTAGCCTGATGAAGTTGGGTTTCCTCTGGGTATGCGAAGGTGGCTGAAGCCTAAAGCCGCTGGTGGCTCACAACTGTCATCCTAGCTACTCAGAAGGCTGAGATATGAAGACCATGGTTCCAAGCCAGCTTGTACAGAAAAGTCTGTGAGACTTGAAGGCCAATGGAACACCAGAGAACAGGAATTGATGCTGTGGCTCAAGTGGGAGAGTGAACACCTGAAGATCTAAGGGACAGTGCCCTGGCCCAGAGTTCAAACGCCATGACCATCTACAAGAAAAGAAGGGGCTAAGTTTTCTGCACAGCGGTGTGTACAGTTGGAACTGCCATGCTGGACTATGAGACATTCCAGATATGTGAGAGGCTTACTGGTTTGTCTATAGTAGGTCTGATGAGGGTAGTGCCAACTTCTTGAGGGTGGGATGTGATCCTAATGGAGAGAGTTCATGGTTCTGTTCTCAAGAACTGTTGAAGCCTTGGGCTGGGCTGTCCATGTGTGTGTGTGTGTGTGTGTGTGTGTGTGTGTGTGTGTGGGTGGGTGTGTGTGTATGTGTGTGGGTGTGTAGGTGTGTCTGTCTGTCTGTGTCTGTATCTGTGTCTGTGTGTGTTTGGAGTTAGAAGACCTGGAGCTTGAACTCATGGCCTAGGTGCTGTTCCTGAGCTTCTGTGCTCAAAGCTATTGCTCTGACACTTGACCCACAGCTCCACCTCTGGCTTTTTGGTGGTTCTCTGTAAATAAGAGCCTCACAGATTTTCTGGCATGGGCTGGCTTTCAACCGTGATCCTCAAACTTCAGCCTCCTGAGTAGCAAGGAAGACAAACATGAACCACCCCTATCGGGTGTGTTTGTGTGTGTGTGTGTGTTTGTATGTGTGTATGTGTGTGTAGAGTGGGCTGTAACAAGGACTGCTGGACCCTTTGGTAACTTCTGACTGCTTTTTGGGGGGAGGTACATGGGCTTTGTGGCTGAGGTCTGGGGACCTGGAAGGGTGAGATGCTTGATGGGGACTCAGTACCGTTAAATTATAAGACCAAGGGATCTGTGTGCCCTGGAGCTATCTACTCCCTTGGGCCTGGTTGGTGGCAGAGGGAGCTTGAAGGACGTGGGGGTTATGCCCACAGGGGGTGGCTCCCCAGTGGGACAGAGAGCATGGCCAGCACTTAGTAAGGATGAGAGCCCTGTTAGTATGGAGCGCACTGTTATAGGTCAGTCTTTGGGTCTTCTCATCATGATGTCTGATGGGCGAGGCCAACCCTATTTTTAATATTGACCCGTGATCTTCAGATGTCAGCCTCCTGAGTAGCTAGGATTATAGGCATGAGCCTCTGGCACCCAGCCTCTGATTCTTTTTGGTATATTAGGGTTTGAATTCAAGGCTTAAGGTCTTCTACCGTTTGAGCAAAGACTTTCTGTCTTGGGAATTTCCAAGATAGAGAATATATGCTCAGCCTGGTCTGGATCAGGATTCCCCACTGCTACCTTTCTGGCCAGACCCTGTTTATAAGAAAGTGAGTTCACTCCATGTCTATTTTGCTTTGCTGGGGTGTTTTGTTTCAGCGAGTGGAGGTGGTGTGAAGAGGAAAGACCCCAGAACTGACACCTCCTGGGGGACCTTTGTTCTTGTGACGAGCCAAGTTATTACTGTGTATGACAAAGAAGCTGCCATCAGACTAACCTGGAACAATGCTCAAAGGTACGTAGGCTGTTGAAATATCAAACCCACCCATGTCTGCTTCCCACACACAACAAGGTGGGAGTGCAGCACAGGTGGTCCAGCACTGACCCTAGGTGATTATAAATGGATGGTGGTGGTCAGGTGCCGGTGGTTCCCGCACATCCTCCTGGCTATTGGGGAAGCTGAGGTCTGATGGACATGACTCAAAGCCAGCCCAGGCAGGAGAGTCTGTGAAATTCTTCCATAAACGAACAACCCTCCCCCCCCCCACAAAAAAAGGCCAGATGTGGTGCTGTGGCTCAAGTGGATAGAGCCTCAGCCTTGAGTAAAAGAAGCTCAGAAATGACAACCAGGCCCTGAATCCAAGCGCTAGGACTCACAAAAAAAAGTAATGAAATAAATGAATTGTGGCACCTGTTATCTTACTACCAAAAAGGATGGATTCAGTCTTCTCTCTGGTTCTTATAGCCAAAGGTAATGGGCTTCTCTTGATGTTCCTCTAAACCTCTCCTTCTCTCCATTTTCTTTCCAGGCTTCAGTTGCAGGATAGAATTCAGATCATTCCACTCGATATGACCTTATGTACCCTCCCCTACCCGCCTTCCTTGGGGTGGGGATCCTGGATATACTCACCTTTGGGAGGATGAGGCACCGAAGAGATAGGGTAGGTATCCCGAAACTTACACATACACAAACACACACACACACACACGCACACACACACAAACACACTCACACACATTCACCCAGGCAAACTCAGACTAGCCTTTTCCAAAGACATTTTATCCCTTTGGATTATTAACTGACCTAAGAGAGGAACTTGATTTCCTGTAACTGAGTATTTAAACTAGGGCTTGCTAGTTGACATGAAATAAACAGAAGCTCAAAAGAAAGGCTCTGGTGCCTATCACCTCTGGCTCAGGCTCACACCTGAAATCCTGGCTACTTGGGAGGCAGACATCTGAGGATCAAAGATTGAAGCCAGCCATAAGCTGGAAAGCTGGTGAGACTATCTCCATGGAGCCACCAAAAAGTCAGAAGTGGAGCTTTGGCTCAAGTGGTAGAGCACCAGCCTTGAGCACAAAAACTCAGAGAGACAGCTCCCAGATCCTCAGTTCAAGCCCACACAAAGAAATGGACCCATCTTGTTGCCCCAGACTGCCTCGGCCTCGAGTGGCCTCTCATGGAGTGTGATACAGCACCAGTCCCTGGGTAGTGTATCAGAGCCTTCAGAAATTGGGTGGTGGAAGCCAGGCCTTCCCCTTCGTGTGCTCTCAACCCACACCAGCAGGAAGGCAGAGCATGACAAGGCCAACAGCCTGCAGAGCAGAGAAGACCCCCCACTCTGCCAGGGTGATTGGAGCAGGCTTCTTAGAAGCAGCACTTAAAAAGGGGTCTTGCTTACCAAGGAGGATCTGACAGGAAGCACAGAGAGTTAAGATGCTATACATAAAGGACAAGATAGAGGAGTATGTTCATTTCCAGCCAGGGCTGCTGCTGAGAAACTCGGTACAGATGTGCAAGACTGTCCTGAGACAGGCCCGAGGGGTTACAGAAGAACAGCTATCCAGGGTTGGAATTGTGTCTTAGCAGTGGTGGGCTTGCCTAGCACACAGGAAAACCTGGGTTCGATTCCTAGGTCCTGCATACACAGAAAAAGCTAGAAGTAGCACCGTGTCTCAGGTAGAAGAGCCCTCGCATTGAGCAAAAGAAGCCTGAGTACAGTGCCGGGCACCAAAGTAAAGCCCCAGGACTATCAACATAAAACAGCACTCTGAGGGACCTTGGTGACAGCTGGATGGCTATGCCCTGTAGCTCTTAGTAGATCCATCCATTTTTTTTTTGTGTCTCCTTCTTTGACAGAGGGGAGCTGGACACACCTTCTGCCCTGGCACCCCTTGGACCCAGTTATCAACAACCCTCTCATCATCTTCCACCAGGAAATTGAGCAGCTGGCCCCAGAAATCCTCAAATACCAGTTGGGTGGGGAGGGGGGGATAAAGGGCAGGCCCTAGAATTCCTAGTTGGTCTGATCTGCCCCAGATGACCAGGCCATCCAGAGGAGGCAGAGGGGAGCTTAGAGAGAGGTATTGATGTGGAAGGGACCCTTTAATGCCTATGGCCCTACCCAGATTCTGAGCCTCTCCTTTGCTGTCCCTGAAGGATCTAGAGGAGTGACCAGTTGGTAGTGTCTAGAGGGGGACTAGTTGGAAATTCTACAGAACGAAACACCATAAACCATGTGCCAATAGCTCATGCCTCTCATTCTGGCTACTAGGGAGGCTGAGATCCAGAGGATCTTGTTTCCCCAGCACAGGCAGGAAAGTCCCATGACCGTCTCATCTCCAATCTGCAACCAGGAGTGACACCATGGCTCAAATGGTAGAGCACTGGCCTTGAGCAAAATTCATCATCAGGGACAGTACCCAAGTCCTGAGTTCAAGCTCCTCAACCAAAAAAAAAATAACAAGAAAGAAAGACACCCCTTGCCTGCAAGAGATGGTGAAGGAGTGGGGTTGCTGTGATTGGGAGACCAGCTGCTGGACTTAGTGTACAGACATTTCTAAGAATTCCACAGTTTTGCCCGTGTAAAGTTACACCATGGTGGGCGTTGTCTTACCAAGAACTCCAGAAGTCGTGGCCTTTCTTAGGCAGGGAGTGGGTGAATGGGTGAATGGGAACAGGAGGGGGAGGGTAGTGTCAATTATATTCTCTCCATCCATGGAAGAAAATTTTTGCATGCTGGTGTCAAAGTTTGAAGTGAAGGGTTGCATGTGGTTTGTGGCCTGACAAGTTGGGTTGCCCCTGGGTGTAAGAAGTTCGCTGAAACCAGGTGCTGCCAGTGGCTCACAACTGTCATCCCAGGTACTCAGGAGATTGAGATCTGAGGATTGCGTTTCAAAGCCAGCTTGGGCAGGAAAATCTGTGAGACTTTATCTCCAGTGAACCACCAGAAAACTGGAAGTGGCGCTGTGGCTTCAGTGGTAGAGCATGCACCTTCAAATGAAGAGCTGAAGAACTGTGCAAAAGTCCAAAGTTCAAACCCCATGACCAACAACCAAAAATAAGGTAGGTGCGTTTACTACATATTGGTGTGTAGAGCAGGAAATGGCGTGCTGTGTCATGAGCCATCCCAGACATGTGAGAGGCTCTCAGTTTTGTCTACAGTTGGTCTGAGGATGGCAGTGCCATCTTCTCAAGGGTTGGGATGTTCAGGTGCTCAGGAACTGCTGAGGCCTTGGGCTACTCATGTGGTGTGTGTGTGTGTGTGTGTGTGTGTGTGTGTGTGTGTGTGTGTGTGTGTATTTTTCCTTCATCTTTCTCTGTCCCCTTCCTGGGTTCCTGTCTGCCTCTCTCTGACCTCAGATGGTGCCCCTACTCTGCAGCAACCTTGCCTTTAGCCCCCTATCAGGGTCTACAATATGTCTTAAATTGCCAGAGACTTGCATATTCCAGCTTTTCTTTGGGACCCAAGTCCAGTTGTCCATATCTTTGGCAACCTCCAGGGGATTCTGGGTTAGCAGGGCTGGCTGGCACAGTTTCTCCCCTGCCACAGGGTGAGGGGGGGCGGGGACTCAGTCATGCAATGTCTTGTCCTTTTCCTCTGCTGGGCCTCTGGCTTCATGTCCCTCCCTGGAGGCAAGCAGTGGAGTGGGGGAAAAGTGGTTGCCAGTGGCTCTGGCCAACTCGAACCTGATAGCTGACTGAAAGCTAGCCAAGCAAGGAGGATCCAGGGCTACATGTGAGGTGAGGCCAAGGTGGCTTGGAAGTATCCGTCGGTGTCTAGGAAATGTCAATGTACTTTACCACAGGAAAGTCTGTCTTTTGGCCCCAGCTGGGCCTCTGTAAGTCCTTTAGAAAATTCCAGATGCCAGATGCCCAGAATACAGAGGCACAGACTTTAGATTCCTGGGCCAGGGAACTGGGGGATGAGAGACTGGTATGGCCAATACCTCAATGTTCTGGGGCATTGGCCTTGATGTTGTGATGCCCCTCTTGTGTATGTTCACTTCTTAATCCAGTGCTGGCCACACACTGGCCACTTGTGGAAGTGCTGTGGAAGTGGCAGGAGCGGAAGTGAGATATAGGATGACCAAAATCTGGATTTATGGTCTGTGGGGATGGGGATGGAAAGGGTGTCCATTAAGAAAAAACATCTCAGAGCTGGAACTCAGGGCCTAGCCACTGTCACTCAGCTAACACTCTACCACTTGAGCCACAGCTCACCTTTCATCTTTTTTAGTAGTTTAGTGGAGAGAAGAGTCTCATGGACTTTCCTGCCAGGGCTGGCTTCAAGTTGCCATCGTAAGAGCTCATTCTCTTGAGTAGCTGGGATTGATGGTATGAGCCATTGGCAACTGCTAAGGATGTTACCGTGTGTACGTGTATGTTTGTGCACGTGTGTGTGTGTGTGTGTGTGTGTTTATGAATCTTGAACTCAGAGCCTAGGTGGTATCCTTTAGCTTTTTCGCACAAGGTTGGTGCTGTACCACTTGAAATATGGTAACTCAGCTTCCCAGCTTTTTGGTGATTCATTGGAGAGAAGAGTGCTCAGGCTAGCTTTGAATCTTGATTGATCCTCAGGTGTCACTCTTGAGTAGCTAGGATTAAAGCCATAAGCCACTGGCATCCAGGTACAAGGATGTCTTCTCATACTCTCTTCTGTTCTAACACATTGTCTACTTGCCCTGGCCTAGATCCTCTGACCTTCACATCAGCTCCCAGAAGCCGCTGACTGTGTGGAGAACATAAAGCTCAAACTTGATCCTATTTCTTTGTCCTCAGGGGAGGGAATGTTTCCTCTAAAGCCTGGGGTAGAAGGGGTAGCTGCAGATGGGTTCTGGGCTGGGAGAGAGGTACTCTGTTTTAGCCAAGAAGGGAGGTGTGGCCAGATGCCAATAGCTGAAGCTGTCCTATTCCTAGCTCCTGGGGAGGCTGAGATGTGAGTATTACCATGCAGAGCCAGTCTAGCTAAAAGAGTCTGTGAGACTCTCTTCTGCAAATAAACAACCAAAAGCTGTAAGAAAAGCTCTGGCTCGAGTGGTAGAGTGGTAGCCTTGAATGAAAAAACTGAGGGACAGAGCCCAGGCCCTGAGTTTAAGCCCTAGCAAGAAGATGCATGGGTGCCCGTGCATGCACACACATGCTCACACACAAACACACACACACACATCCCCCCCACACACACACACACAAAGAGGAAGGTGGTAATGATGAGCTGAGCTAGAACTGGGGACAGTCCTGAGGCATAGTCACAGTTAACTCTCAAGGCAGATCAAGTGGTTTCTCCCTAAGTCCTTCTTGGGCTGAGTGGGTCTGGGCCATGGCAGTAAGTTCCATGGAATCTGCCCCTCCATCCGTGCATGGTGCCATAGGACCGAGGGAAGGACACTATGGGTGCTCCTTTGTAGTCAGTCCACAATTGCAAACTTTTATCTATCCCCAAGCACTGGAGAGGAAAGCAGGGCTCCAAGCTCTGGGACTCCTGGCATAGCGACTGCTACAAGCATCAGCCAGCCGGCTGTGGATTCCTGAGCCTACAAGTCTGTCACGAGCCCAACTAAACACCTGCCCAAAGTGTGCCTATAGATTCGCACTCTTGTGATACCCACGTGAGTGGGCATTACCTGCTATGCCATCTTGTAGCTCCTGCCCCTCCTGGCCCAGAACTATGATCTGAGATGTCAGTTTACTGCTCAGATGCACACTGCACCCATGACTGATGCCATTCTGATGACCCGGTTGATAACCTCCATGCCCCAAGGCTGGACCCTTCTCTGATACTCTGGCCTATTCCATACACAAAGACCGCCAAAGAGGCTGCTCTGAAGACACCTAGACATTGGGTGGCCCGACCCTCAGGGGCCCATTGGAAAGTAGTCTGCCTAGAACCACAGAGTGAGGTCCAAGCAGGTGTTGGTCACAGGGCTCGAACTCTGGGCCTGGAGACTGTCCCTCAGCTCTTCAGCTTACCACTTGAGCCACAGAGCATCTTCTGGTTTTCTGGTGGTACCTTGGAGATCAGAGTCTCCTGGATTTTCTTGCCTGGGCTGGCTTTGAACCACGATCCTCAGATCTCAGCCTCCTGAGGACCTAGGAGGACATGTGTGAGCCACATGCGCTTAGCTGATCTGGCCTTTCACCACAGTGGGCTAGGAGCTTCTGAAAGCTTTTCTTTATTTTTTTCTCTGCCAGTCTGGGCCCTGGTCTCTTAATTTTTTCTCAAGTCTGGCACTTTACCACTTGAGCCACATTTCCATTTCTGGCTTTTGGTAGTTCATTGGCAAGAAAAGAGTCCCACTACCTTTCTTCCCCTGAGCTGGCTTTGACCCACGATATCTGATCTCAGTCTCCTGAGTAGCTAGGATTTACAGGGGTTAAGCCACTGGTGACATTGGGCTAGAAACTTTTGTTAAAGAAGAGTTCTTCCCTGCATTTGCCCTGACTCCTCCATGCAAAGGAGGCCTCTAAGGGTCAGGAGCTGTTAAAAATAAGCTTCCAGCCACTGGAAATGGCTGGGGTCCGTGGTGAAAAGCCAGGCTAATATTTCCCCTGGGCCCCATTCTGGGACCCCACCCTCTGCCCTACCTGTGACTCAAGTACAAACTTGACCCAGTCTTCAATGTCCTGCCAGACTTGTCTGAAGCCACAGAACCTTCATTCCACCCACACCACCTGCTCTAAACCACACCTCAGGAACTTTGCCCATGCTGTACCTTCTGTCTGAGGATCTCTGTCCTGTTCCACATCTTAGAACTCCTGTGGAATTTTGGCACTGGTTATATCACCTCCTGGAGCAAGTCTTTCCTTCCCTTTTCCCTCTTTTTTTTAATATTGAATTGCTACTGATGGAACTTGTGAAGACTGACTGTCAAATGGTCTATCTTGGTGTGTGTTTGTGTCAGTCTGGGGGTTTGAATTCATGGCCTTGACAGTATCCCTGAGATTTGTGCTCAAGGATAGCACTCTAGTACTTGAACCACAGTTATACTTCTGCCTTTGTGGGTGTTTAATTGGAGAAAAGTGTCTCATATAGTCTTTCCTACTTGTAATTTTGACCCTCAGATCTCAGCCTCCTGAGTAGCTAAGATTACAGGACACCTGACCTCTACCTCTTACTTCTAACCTCGGCCCTCCTCTGAGTCCTAGAAGAATATGTCTCACCAGGGTCCGGTTTTTGCCAGTCTTGGGGCTTAAACTCAAGGTCTGGGCATGTTCTTGAGCTGCTTTTGCTCAAGGCTAGTACTCTATCACTTAAGTCACAGTGCCAATTTTGGCTTTTTCTTTTTCTGTGGCACTGAGGAATTGAACCTAATCATGGAAGGGTGCTAGTTAAAGTTACATAAAACATGAATTATAATGTGAATGAAATTCATGGTTCCATTACTTGCTCTAAGAAAACAATTATGCCTTTTGTTTTCAATTATATTTATTTGAGAATGTGTAACATTCATAGATTTCACTGTTAAAATTGATAACAATTATATTATATCAAGTTGATTCAAACTTGTATTTGAAAATTGCACACTTAACACAAATATACTTCCACTTTCTTTAACACATAATAAAAATAACAGTATAGCAAAGCTTGGTGTTAGCCGTTCATTTGTAGAATCCTAGAAACTCAGGAGGCTAAGACCTGAATATTTTGGTTAAATGTCAGTGCAAACAGACAAAAATGTGAAAAATTATCTCCAATTGTCCAGTAAGGTGAGGATGTGGCTCAAGGAATAGAGTGTCATCAGCCATCAGCAAAAAATGTAAGGGAGACCATTAAACATTGAGTTCAAGCCCTAAATATGGCACATACACATAAGACAACAACAAAAAAGTAGGATGAGCATCAATAATGAAGACAAAATAGGAAAGATTATGAGAAATGTGTAAACATCTTGCAGAAAGAAATCATTCGACAGAATTTTGATTCATGAGAGGGAAAAGTCACAGACTCATTTGTACAATCTTATTGTAGTCATTTGTGTTGAAACTTGGCTATGGGTAACTTGTGAAAGAACAGACTAGACTACCTGACAGTGCAGACATTGCCTGTGACTATGCACCATCCCACTCTGCAAAAATCTAAAATAGTGCTTGTTAATTTTTTTTTTTAAAAACACGTTAGAGACTGGTCCACACAGACTGGGGTCCTTATTTTGAGGCTTCAGACCAGTGCTTTTGTTGATAAACAGTCATATTTTATGCCTCTTCCTTTGTGCAGCTATACCTTACTTAGCTGGCACCAACCCAAGGCTTTGAACTAGACCCCTGCCTAAATCCCTCCCTTTTTTCAGCTACAACTCATTTCACATGCTATCTATGTTTTAACATTGTCTTCCTATTCTCCACAAGAAAACTCTTATACTCATGTAAACCCACTACACATAATCTAGGTAGATAAGGGAGTAAGGGTTTAGCATTGGCTGAGGCTCTCATCTGTAGGTTTGCTCCCTAATAAATCTGTGCTACACTATCTCTTTTTTCTTCATGGCTTTTGAGTCTGACAAATGATTGATTTGGTTTGATGTAATCCCATTTATCCAAATTTATTTTGGAAGTTTTGACCTGTGCCAAGGAGACCTTGTGTTTCCCCTTACTCTTCCTGTAACATTCTCAAGTTATTCCGACTTACATTGAGGTCTTCGATCCACTTGGGATCAATTCTGGTGCAGGGGTATATATAAGGATATAACTAAAGTTTTCTGTGTACAGACAATTCTTTCAGCACAATTTTTGGAAGAGGCTGTCTTCCTTCCATCCTGGGTTTCTGACTTACTTATCAAAAATTATGTGCCTATAGGAGTAGCTTTATTTATGGGCCTTCAATTCTGTTGTATTGATGAAATTCTGGGCTTCCTTTGGAAAGAATGGCATTACCCATTCCTGAGGAAATGGAAAGACTGGAAAAAAAATGATATTAAGTGAAATAAGCCAGATCCAATTAAATATATGCTGCAAGGTTTTCCTCATTTGAAATAGCTGCACTATGTCCAAAAATCTACAAGTTAATCCAATAGATAGTAAAAGACAAATAATTCCTCTTGGACATGATTAACTAACAGCACTCTAAACATTCACATGGCAAGAAGAAGGGAAGCTATTCTTAGGAGAGGATAACAATGGCTCAAAATGTATGTGCATATGACCAGATAAATGTTGCTGTTGCCATGAACTCTAAGAATCAATCATACATGTGAAGTGCATATATCTGTATATAATTTTAAAAGATGTCATAGAAACAACCTACTTCTCTGTAAACTCAACAGCAAGATTCTAAGTTTAGAAGATAAAATTGAGGAAAGTTTTCAACACAAACTAAAATGCACAGTGGAAAAGGTGGGAGAGAAAAGAGAAGATGAAAAGTAGAATAGCTAACTATTGAAGAATTCATAAACAATTTCCAAACTATACAAGAGAGCTGGGGTACAGTTCAGTTGTAGAAACAGACTAATATATACAAAGCCATGGGTTCAATCTCCAAGAAGGCCTAATAATAAGTTAATAAATAGTAGTAATACAATAGTTACTTGAAATATATATTTTCATATTAGAGAGGCCTGAGTCCTCAAAAAGTAAACAAAATATTTTCAATTCTTGTACCCATTGACATAAAACTACAAGAATGAAAAGGAAATAGTTTCCTTTTCTATCCTTTCTTTTCCTTTTCTGTTTTCTTCTTTTCTTTTTTCCTTTGGCACTACTGGTGCTTGAATTTGCTCAGCCTCTAACCACTTTAGATTATTTTTCTGGCCAAGCCTTTCTTGAGCAATGATCTTTTACCTATGATTTCCACAAACGTGAGAAAACAGGGAAATTACACTATATCTAGCTTACTTTGGTTTTGTAATTTCTCACTATATTTTTGTCAAAACTGGCCCTGATATCAGTCTTCTAAATCTCTGCCTTCTAATTAGCAGGGTATATTTCATCTGAAGCTTGGACCCAAACTATATTTCAATGTAAACATTCAATATTGACTTCTGTTTTCTAGATATCAATAAATTCTATTGAGGTTCGTATGGATCTTTATGTAGTTATAAGAAGAACACAGAGATATCCTTGGAAAAATTTTCCCGATTTCTTTAAATATTTATAGTATGACATCACAAGTAGGACATTAATATTTCACAAGTACTTTATGCAGACTTCAGTAGTTTTATTTTGCACACATATTAAGTCCAATATAATTTTATCAATTCTATATGAATATACCATATTTACAGATACGTTTCTTTACCACAAATGAGTCTGTCTCATGCTTCCCTTTTATAATTAAACCCACTACTTCTCTTTGTCCCATCCCAAACCTATTTCATCCTGGCAAACATGGCAATTTTTTTCTCTGAATTATAGATCATGCAATAAATAAGCTTTTAAGATTGCCTTCAAATGTATGATAGATTATTCCCAGTTATTGTATGCTTTAATATTGTATTGTATTCACTCGAGTTGCTTTTGGTTCTGTCAATAGAGAATGTAGTACAATTTGTTTCCCATTCACCTGAAGAAAGACTGAATTGATTTCCATTTCTTTGACTAGAGG